>NC_056745.1:627509861-627652361 GCF_019279795.1 Protopterus annectens | reverse complement strand
GGCTATCTGACTTCTGGTTCCCATACTACCCCCTTTCCTAGCAACTGACCCAGAATCTTGCACATATGTGTCAATAATACATACACATATAGCTTTGATAAGTTCAGTTGCAGTATCTGGAAGTCATAAAACAACAAAACATTTCCATTCTACCTACAGGAGCTAATAAACCACTCTCTGGCACAGACGCTTCATCTCTAGCTGCAATCAGAACTGTAAGATACAACCTTTACGGCCTAAATTAATTAACTTAATTTCATTCAATTTTTCAAAGTTAGCTGGAGCTGAGCTTAACCTCTTCTCTTCCAGTATCCTGTGTTACAATATTAATTTCAATAGTAATAATACAATCTGACATACAAGTGTATTTCTTTTTCTGTCCAGCATGACACGTTGTGGGTACATTTTTAATACAAGCAGCTTTACAAACACATTTTTCAACACAAGCATCTGTATAAATCAGTTTGATATACAAATGACATGTAATTCTTTACAAAATTCCAGCTAGCTATACTGGCATATGTTACACATCCAATGCCCTACTTCTCCTGGCACAGCTGGCAATACCTTATATCTTCACATAAGCATCTAGGACCTCACAGATACTGAGGCAAGAAGGAGAACCACCTGAAAATAGTTCACCTCTGAATCACTTACGCTCCCCTGAAACACATTAATTGTGGCCGCATACTCCAACCAAGCATTCAGGACCTCACAGGTACTTGGGCAAGAAGGAGAACCACCTGAAAATAGTGTAGATCTGCTGTTAAGGGATTTTTATTTTAACTAAACTAGAGAAATCTCTAAAAGTCTTAAAGTGTATCTAGTGAGCACATTGCCTGGGTCAGCAACTCAAACAAGTTTTCCTGGCCACTACCTAACCTAATAAACATATATTTAGCCATTAATACAAGGATACTGTAGCTGAGTATACTCTTATAAACCCTGGCTAAGCAGTAATTACTGTGTAACTTTTGTTAATAAAAAGGCTCAAATTACCAGCAAGTGAAAATCATCCTTACTTTTTAAATAAAGTGCTTCTGAATTGGAAAACGAGTTAAGTGGGTTAAAACAAACCTGGACAGCTAATTTTTTTTTCATGCATACCATGGTCTGGCTCTTTAATCTGAACCTTACTGGTACCTGTAGCTGCTCCCCCCCCCCCAACATCTAGATTCAGTTTACTGGCTTGTTAATTTGAATCTTACTGGTACCTATAGGTCCTTTCCCTCTCTCCCCCCATCTGGAGTGGGTCTACTGGCTCTTTAATTTGAACATTACTGGTACCTGTAGCTGTTCCCCTTAACTCCTGGATAAATGGATGCCATTTTGAAATGTTCCTCCAAGCTGTTCATACCCAAGGGCTGTATGCTTCAATAGCAGGTGACTTTTAATAAATATTCTGGCTCTGTAATTACAAAATCCTGGATTTCTGAAAACAATTAAGGGAAAACAATCCTTGTTTACTTTAGATATTGAAATAGTAAATTACTGTAGACATAGCTGCACTGTTTGGTTGTCTACTGGCATTTTGTAATGATTGCATTAAGGGACTGAGTGTGGGCAGCCACGGTGGTGCAGCAGTTAGCACTGTCACCTCACAGCAGAAGGTTCTCTGGTTCAATTGTCAGCTGGGAAGCCTTCTGAGCAGAGTCTGCATGTCCTCCCTGTGGTCGCTTGGGTTTCCTCCAGGTGCTCCGGTTTCCTCCCACATCCCAAAAACATGCTGTAGGTGGATTGGACACTCGAAACTGTCCCTAGGCATGAGTAATTGTGTGTGCCTTCTGAGGAAGGTTGGGCACCGGGCTGGCAACTCAACACTGTAAAACTCCACTGCCAAGCATGAGCGGACAGGTGATCCGCTGTGGCCACCCCTAACCGGGGAAAAGCCGAAAGAAGAAGAAGCATTAAGGGACTGAGTGTAGTAGAATTTAAGATACATAGATGTTTTCCCTCTAAAACAATATTGATTTTTAGACTGCTTTGACTGTAAAAAGGATTCTGACATCCAATTACTTTGGTCATAGTTGTACTATAGTTTCCTGGCATTGTGAAATGTTAGTATTGTAGGATGTCATATAGTTAGAGTTTAAGCTGCATAGACCTGTTTGTTCTTAAAAATGATAGTTATTGAAAACTGCTTTGAAAGAAAAAAAAAGATACTGGCATCCAATTTCTGAGGACTTAGTCGCATTGTCTGTTTACCAGTGATATGTAATGTTTGCATACTGGTACTTCTTCAGAACGATTTTAAGCTGCATAGACATTACTTTTTTAGCAAAAATGATAGCGATTTTAAACTGCATTGAGTGTAAAAAAAACTCTACATTTTTAAGGATTAAACTATCCGACTCAACATAGCAAAGATTACAAACTGCATAGATCTAAGGCTGTACCTTTTGCTTCTTTAAAGGAAGGTGAATATAGAATATAGTCAAGAACTCCATAATGTGTGCTGCATACTGGAAATAACTTTTCTCCTGGTATCTCTCTAATGCTGATATTGCTTTCAACATTTTTATTTCAGTCACCTCCGAATCTCTTAAGCAACCCCGACACACATTAATTGCGGCCACATACTCCAAACAAGTATCTGGGACTTCACTCAGGCAAGATGGAGAACCAACTGAAAATAGTATAGGTCAGCATTTTTAGTTTTACTAAACTAGAGAAATCTCTAAAAGGCTTAAAGTGTATCTAGTGAGCAAATTGCCTGGGTTGGCAGCTCAGATAAATTTTCCTAGCCACCACCTAACCTAATAAATATACATTTAGCTGTAAGTAGAAGTAGCACATAGAAAATATCACATTGACATAATCCAGTTGCTGAAAAAGGATATAGTAACTGAGTATACTCTAATAAACCTTGGCTAAGCAGTAATTACTCTGTAACTTTTGTTAATAAAAGGCTCAGATCACCAGCAAGTGAAATAATCCTGACTTTTTAAATAAAGTACTTCTGAATTGGAAAATGAGTTAACTGGGTTAAAACAAACCTGGATAGCTGATAATATTTCTTTTAGTTCATGCCGCAGTCTGGCTCTACCTGCTCCGTTTGCCCTTACTGGACTTGGGCTCACCATACCTCTCAACCTCTTAGAGCAAGAAATCTGGACAAAGCCATAAGTACAAGTGGGACAAAGGCCTAAAAATAGGAACAATTTTTAAATATTGCTCTTACAAACTTAGAAAGTTGATAGAATAAAAGGTTTTGCATTAACATGAATTTTCTGAAGGATATGAAGTCTGAAACTCAAATGTCTGTAATTATTTCTGAACTTCAATCTTTAATGATGTATCACTAATTTGCCAGAAAATCACAATTTTATGAAAAATGGACCAAAAATATGAGGCCAAAATCTAGACATTCTGTGAAAATCTGTACAGTCGAGAGGTATGGGTCTCACTCCACTCTCCAACCCAACCCCCATTTCCCACCCACTGCCACTTTGCTTAAATTTATTTTAAAAAAGCCACACCCACAAACCCAACCCAACTAACAAACTAAACTACATCACTTTTACATAGTACTAGTCTCCCCATACCAAGATAGCAATACTTATAACTAATATAACTCTTCCAACTATAATACAGCAATACATTTACAAAAAATCATTACATTTACTAACACTCAAATAAATAAACATGGCACTGATCCATGTTACTGCAATAATACTCCTAACAACAGCAGCAAACCTCAACTCATACCACATTAGTCTCAATGGGTCAGCAACCCACTATAATAATTCCCTATCCACCACAGATAAAAATCTTTAAATATTAAAATATCCTCCACAATATACAGAATGACTCATATTGATCAGATTACCTATACTATAATACCACACCAAAAAAATCCCAATATCTCACTGAAATATAACACAGTCATAGTAAAACTCCTCAAGACCATATCACATATCGCCTTACAGTTAATCTTTAGTAGAGATATCCATCCAAACCCTGGCACCAACACCAACCCATTCCAACAAACACCCCAATATGGCAGCCATAGTTTACTATGCCTCTCTTAGAAAGTATCTGACCTCCTATTATTACATTTAAACATTAGAAGTACTGTTAACAAAAGCCAACAATTTCAGACCACTCTCACCCACTACTCTCCTGACATCGCTCTGACTACAGAAACCTGGATAAAATCAGAAATTAACGATAATAAAATTCTACCTCCAGGTTACAACATGTACAGGGTAAAAGAAAGGGCAAAAAAGGAGAGAGAATAGCCATTCTATTTAAAAGTAGCCTTATACTAGAGATTCTACAACAAAATACTCCTGATTTCAGTAATGCAGAAGTAATCTTTACAAAACTTAAGAACAACTTCACAAAATATTTAAACATAGTTGGAACCTATACACCTCCAGGTAATAACATCTCCACCCTAGAACACATCCTCTACTGGTCCTCAAATCCTTTTCCCCAGGAAGCAATTATTATGGGGGACTTCAACATAAACTGGAATACTTGTAACTCACAAACCTCTTCAAATCACATAAACTTCCATGACTTCACCCAAATCATACAAGCCCCCACTAGAATTGATAAAACATCAGATAGGCAATCCATCCTTGATTGGATATTAACAAATTGACCTTCTCTGTCTTTACATTATGGTTGTCTTCCAGATAGTCTCAGCGATCATCTTCCAAACTTTTTTTACTTAGGCAGCGAATAATTCCAGCAAACTCACTAGCTATCACAAAATTAGGAACAAAAAAAAACTTTAACACTCAAAATTTCATATCCACCCTTAAACTCTCTGAGTACTACTGAAACATCTCCCCTTAGAGGAAGCTATAGAATACTACAACTTAGTTTTCCTGAACATTCTGAATAGACTAGCTCCCCCAAAAACAATAAGAATAAAAGCCAAATATGCCCTGTGGTTAACAAAAGAAACCAGATCACTATTAAAAGAGAGAGATAAAGCTTGGAATATGTTGCAAATAAAGCAAAACACACGTGACTAAACAGGCATATCAAGAACTTAGAAATAAAGCTACAAACAGGACAAGATTCAGCACTACCAATACATTCAAACTAAACATCAAAGCAACCATCAGAAGCTTTGCTACGCTATTAATAAAATCCTACAGTCTGGAAAAACCAGTACCCTCACTCCTATAACCACTAACAAATCAAGCTCTATAGCTATGCATTTAATAATTATTTCAGAGTCCATATTAGCACTCACAAATAAAAACTACTCCACCACTTTCACAGAAATTCCCACAACAAGACAAGATTGCAACAACTTTGATTTCCAACCTGTACAAACAAACACTATAAAAAAAACTTCTAAAAAAAGTCAAACCAACAATCCTAGCAGCTGATAACCTACCAGCTGAATATCTCAATCTGGCTGTGAATGCCATCTCCTACTCAGTCTCCATCTTAATAAAACAATCCATCTTCGAACAAAACATACTAGCAATCTGGAAAATTTCACACATCATTCCACTGCACAAAGGTGGAAATCATTAGAACTGTCAAATTACAGGCAAATAGCTATACTGTCACCCCAGTCTAAAGTTCTAGACAGATGAAGCCACTCACAAATTATGCAGTATCTCCATGATAACAACTTGCTATCCAAAACCCAATATGGATTTTGGCCCTACCACAGTGCTACTTCCTTCCTAATGAGTTTCTCAAGTATCACTAATTAACATAGGAACAAGGGTAAAATAGTATCCTCCATCTTTCTAGAGCTATCAAAAGCATTTGATACCGTCTCTCATAACAAACTTATACAAGTTCTCTTATTTATTTTATTTTACATTTGTTGACCGGGCTAGTCTAGCTGGATACATGTCCCTTTTCAGTAGAGGCCCGGGCAGAAAAGTTCCAAGAAACATACAGAATTAATATAAAAGTCAAAACAGATCAAACTAAACAAAACAGCTATTGTTTCATAAAATCATTAGTGATTTTTTTTTTTGTACAAAATACAATACTCATAGTGAGCATAACATGGGAACTGTATAAGAGAGGATACAATATATACATATATATATATATATATATATATATATATATATATATATACACACACACACACACACACACACACACACACACACACACACACACACACACAATTTTTATTTGCTATAACATCTTTAAGGGTAAGATTAAAGAGATGTAGAGTGGTGATTAGTGTAAACGAAGAAAAGTTAGTCAGGGTTAGTACAGGAGCATAGCCAGTGTGTACTGAGAAATAGTTTTAGATTCCTTTTAAAGAGTGAGAGGGAAGTCAGAGTTGTGAGATCAGTGGGTAGTTGATTCCATAGTTTTCCAGCTATGTTGGAGAATAGGGAGTCACCTGCAGAGTTGTTGGATTTGGAAGTATTGATCAGCAGTTTGTTTGAGGAGCGTAGGTTCTTAAGGTTATTGTAAGGTGTAATCAGGCTAGAAAGTATTGGAGTGTTGGTGGGTTGATACAGGGTCTTGTGGGTTATAGCAAGCCAGTGAAATTGAAGCAGGTTAAGAAATTCTAGCCAGTCAAGTTGTTTTAGGTTAAGACAGTGATGAATTCTGAAAGGAGAGCCTGTAGCAAATCTAGCAATATTATTATAGGATGTTTCCAGTTTGTTGAGGTTGTTTTTAGAAAGATTAGTGTATATAGGTGAAGCATAGAGTAGAGTGGTGATTAAGTGAGTTCTGGCTATGGCGATCCTAGCTGCTGGTAAAAGAAAGGGTTTGATTCTGCAAAGGGATCCAAGTTTTTTGTTAACTGTTTTTATTGTGCTGTTAATATATGTATCAAAGTTGAGGTTGTTGTCTATTGTTATTCCTAAGAGTTTAGTGGTCAGGTCAGGAGAAATAAGAGTACTATTATTGGATGTGAGTGTGAATTGTAGAAGGGTGGACTTTCGGGTTGGTGTGAAGAGTAAAAGTTTATTTTTTGGGGGTTTAGAAGGAGACAGCGGTTTGAGAACCATTGTTCTACAGTACTGAAAGCTTTTTAGGTAAGAGACTGAAGTTCAGTTTGAGAAGTTCTCTTAGAACTAAACCTTAGTCAATCCACAATTACTTGGTTCAAAGACTACTTAACATCACTCCAACAGTTGCAACTAATGCAGCAATCTTTCTCTGCAGTTGAAATGTGGCTTTCTGAAATTCACCTTATTCTAAACCCCAACAAAACCAAACTCATGATATTCCTAACCACTAGAGCTACAGATCCCCTCTCTCCATTTAAGATCACATCTACAAACAATACCACCACCTCTCCTGTTTCCCAGACTAATCTTCCAGGTGTTATTGATAACACTATGAATTCAAAATTCAACCTACACATAGCCCAAACAGTCAAAAGTAAATAAAAAACTTGGTACACCTTACAGAAATAGACAATACCTAACCAACAGCACAAAGTATGCCACTGGAAGAACATACCTGATCTCCACACTCCTATATGCTTTACCCGTTCTGACAAATCTAAAAAATCAGAACTAGCAAAATTATATCTGCTATAATAAGATTGCAAAGTCTGCAACAGCCTCCAACTTTAGAACACATCATTGCCTTGCATTCAGACAACTTAACCAGCTAGACCTACCTCAGGTCTTAACTTATAACCAACTTACTTTGGCCCATACACCTGGCCCACACACCTGTACCTGAAATAACCTTGCTCTGCAAAACCTTCTACTCCCCTACACTAGTAACCACTTTTCCTTCTTAAAAATTACCAAATCCAGCAATTCCACTAGAGATTCCCTCTGTTCTACACGCATAGCCAAAATCTGGAACTCATTGGTGGCAGATACATGGACAACTACAAATACTCTGCAGTTTAAAAAACAATCTGAAATCCCATTTATTGAATGCAAAGTTATGCTTATACGTCAACCCTGGATAACTTATGAGTGCCTTCTTGCACCCCCCTACATCTCACTATCTAACTCCTCTATCCTCTCTTCCCTATTCTTCTTATCTTCTCCACACCATCCTTTCCCTCACAATAATTAGTCTGACTCAATCTCTGCCACCAAAACTTCCTGCAAATTTTCTCCTTTAGTAACTGGTCTATTTTCTCTTTATTATTATGTCTCCCAGATAATATAGTATTATTTACCGGTGTTATCTCCCCATAGTTATGCACATGCATAAAGTTTTTTTTTTTTTTTTATTCAAGTAATTTTATTCATTTTTGTTAATTAATAAACTTTACAGATCAAGTAAGAATAAATTGAATGAACTATTTACAAAATGTACAATGGCCTCAAATCAAATAATAACAAAAGGAATACAATCGTAGATACACAGACAAATATTACACATTATTAAAAAAAAAAAGAAAAAAAAATACTTTTTGCTTCTTCTCCTCTTATGAAGGTAAAGTTGCGTCTGTTTTAAGTGTCTCAATAAGGGAAAGAACTTTCTCCCAAGGATTATTAATCCATTTCGTAGGAAAGATTCTCATTTCCTTGACTTTGATTTCCAACAGTGCTACATCTTTCAATAGAATTAGAAAATCAACAAATGTTGGGATGATAGCAGACTTCCATTTCTTTGTGATACACTTTTTTTGTGACTGCCATTCTAGTCCAAAGAAAATAAAGGTCTTTGCTCTTCATAACAATGGTTTCATTTATATTCAGTAGAATTAGTGACTTTGACAAAATGAAAGAATCAGTAAAAATGACTTGCAGAAATTCACCAATATCTTCCCAGAATTTCTTAATGTGGGAACATTCATATATAATATGAGACCAATCAGCATTACATTTTGAAGAATACCTCCAACAAATTATTTCATTAGAATTGTTAAATGTAGCTATTTTGTTGGGGGTATAAAAGGCTCTATGTAGAAACTTCCATGCAAAATGTTTCCAACTTTGTATATTTGAAGTTAACTTAATAGAATATAATACACCAGTTTTAGTCTCATTTGATAACAATAATGGATATTATTTAGTAATAAAATTCCAGAATTTCTGGTTAGAATTTATTTTGTAATTAATAATGATTTTATATAACTTTGAAGTTAAATTTGTCCAATTAAAGGCTCTATATATTACTTCATGTTAGCAAAATATAAATTTAGGTATGGATTTAAAAAATAATTGTCTATTGTTCTACATAAGTCTTGTGCATAGGGTATTAAACTGTTAAGAGCTAACCAATCAAAATTTGATAAATTAAATGTATTAATTAACTGATTTACATCCATAGCTATCAGATTTTCCATATATTGATGCATAACGTTTTTGGTAGACAAACATATCAATATCCTCTACTATTAGAAATGTGTATAACCCTGTTTTGAAAAAAAAAAGAAATGTGTATAACCCTTACCCTATATATGTAAAATTGATGTATTATGAAATTTGTATTTATTACGCTGTATCTATGAGTTACTTCTCTTTTGCAATGTTTTGATATTTTGTACAATTGTCTTGTTGTAGATGTGGAGCTTTTCTCCCTGGGCATCTGATGAAAATGGAACTGTATTTAGTCAGGCTTTCCTGGTAAACAAATGTAAAGTAAAATGAATAATAACAAATAAATTACTGTACTCTTATATAACCCCTCTATTCTCTTCCTCTGACTTACTGTGGTCCTTCCTCCATCTTTTTTTTGTATAATAAGTCCTAACTTTATTGCTTCAATACAATTTTACAGGTTAGAAGAGTTTTTTATTTATTTCATTTCAGAGCCAGCGATCACTACATCTGACCTCAATATTGCAGAAACTCTGCCACAAGGCCCTACACCTATAGGATTAATGAAAATTTTGTGAGTATTTAATGTAAGAATATTTATCATGAAGAACCTTGCTACACATTATCTTTAATCAGTTAAAACATGCCTACTCAATGTCTGGAGTCTTTGTAACATAGTCTGCGCACTCTAAGCACCTCTACCTATGCTGGCCACTGTTCCCTTTTGCTTGACCAGTAAACTATACTGCATACAGCAGTATAGTCTCAGGAAACGACAGTCTGTTTTTCTTGCATCTGTTTCTTAATTGCTTTGCTCTGGGTAAAAACTGATTGATATCAGTTGTAAATTGACCTGAGGGTAGAAAGTCAGCTATGCTCAGCTTCTCTTCACTCCCCTACCTTACCCTCAATTTCTACCCACCCCCTCTTACTCTAATATTATTCTTCCTACATACACATTTAACTTGTGACTCTTACTCCAAACCCACCACAAATGACCTTACTACCTCTATACATACACTTCTGTTTCTTGCTTCTTACTTCTCTAACTGCACTTAATTTTTATCCCCATTCCCAACTATCTTTCTTCCTCCTATACTGCTTTGCACTACTCTCCCTAATACTCTCTATCTATTCCATATTGTGCTTTTTATTTTTCCCAAATAAACCATAATTTCTTCTTATTTTGACCACATTATTATACTCTAACCTTTAATACCCTTCTATTCTTTATACTCCAGGGAAGATAACAGGAGAATGTACCTCTCTTCTATTATAAAATACTTCTCCCTTATTCATCCTTTTCCAGTTATCAGAATCCACCATCACTGAATCTCCGACTGTCCTGCAATGTCTTGTTTCCCCACCACCTGACATCTATAAAATACAGATTCCTGTACTTAATTATGCTAATCTTCAGCTGATCCTCTATTTTTCTCTTCCTACTGTGTCATCCTTCATCCTACCATGAATCAATAATATCTCTCAACATCTCTCCAACTCTGTCCCAACCACCTATCCATTCTTCCTCTTTATACTCTTCACACATTACACCAAGCCTATTTAATAATGTCCCTCACCTTTATTCCAAATATGGGCTGATTAATTCTACTTCAACTCAAACCAAAACAAAATTAATTTCAAGAATCCTCTCCCAAAAACAAGTACGAATAATTCTCCAATATACTAAAATCCTTCTAAGAGGAGATATACACCCTAATCCTGGCCCCACCTATGAACATAAAGACATAAAGATAATGCTCTCCCACATACTTCCATAAGCTAACAACAGCCATTCCCCAATCTTGGTGATCTAATTTTTGTTGTAATAAATGTTAGAATTATAAGAAAGAAACTACATGCCTGGATTATTCAACATAAGCCTGATGTTCTCACTGCAACTGAAACTTGTCATAAACCCAGCATAAACAACTCTAAAGTTATACCTCCTGGTTATTATATCTTCTGTAATGACAGTATAAAGAGGAAATGTGGTAGTATTGCCTTAATATTTCCCAGTACCTATCACATTTCCCTTTACAACAAACCAACACAAAAATTCATTCAGCAGAACTTCTTTCCTCAAAATAAACAAATATGTATTACTGCCCTTTATATTTCAACTGGTGACAATACAGCTATACTGGAAGATATCCTACACTGGGCATCCATAACATTTCAACAAGAAAAAATATTACTAGGTGATGTCAATGTCAGTTGGTTGGAAACAAACTCTAACTCCTCTACATCTATCATGAACTTATATGGTTTTACAGAACAAATTAACAGCCCCACACATTATAGCAAGACATCAGATCCTCTATTAGACTGGATTCTAGTATCAGACCCTAGCAATACATCCCCACAGGTACAATGTCAGACTCTCTTAGTGATCATCTCCCAGTCTATAGGACAATACATTTCACACATCCAGTTAAACAGCATATTTATAAAACAACATGTAACTTTTCCTAGTTTAACCCAGAAATGTTCATTAATACATTAACCTCTATTAACTGGAACTTCCTAAAAATCATCCCCTTTGCCGATGCTGTAATTGAATTTGATAGAACTTTTTTAAATATCCTAAATAGTCTTGCACCTCCTAGAAGGAAAAGACAGTAAACAAATAATGCAATTTAGCTATCCATAAAGAGTAGTTGCTAATGCAAGATGGAGAAAAAAGCATGGAAATAATGGCAAAAATATAAAATACGTCAATATCTTTAAAACCTCAGCATGGTTTGCAATCATACTAAAAAGCAATCAGATGAAGACAAAAAACTATACTATAATAACTTTCAGAATAAAACTAAACACAACCCTAAAACATTTTGGACATCCATTAAAAAAATCTTACATCCCAGCCAAAAATTCAACCCAAACCCTTCTCCCGATAACTCACCACTCGAAACTGCAATGCAGTTCAACACTTATTTTATAGATAGTATAGCATCTCTAACCAAGGATTCCACATCATCTAATCCCATCATTGTCTACATATCACCACATTCACTTTCAACTTCAAACCTGTGCCCACATCCTATATAAAACTACTCTTAAACGTAAGCCGTGCTCTTCTTCAGCTGATGACCTTCCAAGCTAGTATCTAAAAATATCAGCGACTAGCATTGCCTATCCTGTCTCAATCTTTATACACAGGTCAGTATAGGAATCCCATATTCCCTTTTTCTGAAAAAAGTTGCACATTATACCTATGCATAAAGAAGGAAATTCAAAAGACATTAATAACTTTAGACCTACAGCAATCTTATCTCCCCTCACCAAAATACTTGAAAAATGTATTCAAAAACAATTGCTAGACTATCCTCTACACAGCATGGCTTCCATCCTTCCCATAGTACAAGCACTGCCCTTCTAACCTATATACATACTGTCAATAAAGCTAGAGGTGATGGCAAACTAGTGTCTTCCTTATTTCTAGACTTGTCTAAAGCCTTTAACACAGTTTGTCGCAGCAAACTTCTACTTCAAATGTCTTCAATAGGTTTCTCTCAGCCCACCCTTCTGTGGTTCAAAGCTACCTGTCTCTTTAACATTTTCACCAACACATTCTATACTGCCACACAGCAGGCCACCATAAAACAATACTCAGATTATTCCACTCTCATTTGCACACCTGACAACATGTTACACCTCATAAAAATTACTTAGGAAGCTTTAACAGCAACTGAAACATGGCTTCATAACTCACATCTCATGCTCAACCCAAAAAAGGCCAAACTATTACTTTTCTCCCCAAATCCCTTTCTCATGAAAAAACAAAGTTTGAAGTCCTCTCTCAATAACACAACTATTGAAGTCACTTCTCATAGGAAACTAGTAGGAGTGATACTGGATGATAAGCTTACATTTGACCTGTATATACAAAACTGCATAAGAAAACCTCATCAAAAACTAGGAATGCTTTACAGAGTCAAAAGCTTTCTTACCGATGCAACTAAAACTACAATTTCCACTCCTTATCTCATCCCCACTCTTTTTTATGGCACTGCCATCCTTACTAACCTCCAGGTTTCACAAAAAGACTAAAAATACTTAATTGGTTAGAACTGCCACATCAAGCTAAAATGCACACAACTTCTTAACACCTATACAGTTATCCAGCATCCATCAGCACTACAAAACATTCTACACAACTATGTTCCCAGTTGGCCACTGTGATCCAGTGACCAAGAACTTCCATCTGTCTACCAACCTAGCAAAATTACTGGGCATTGTTTGTATTCATACAATGTTACTAAGGCCTGTAACTCCTTACCTGTATCCATCAGGTCTGTACCCTTTTCCCATCTTTCAAAACCACTGTGAAAGACTTCCTAGCGAAAATCTGTCTCTTTTCTTGCTCAAAACCAAGATAAACTATATCCCTAAATCTGAGCACATACCTTTACATTCCTTCTACCTCATTACTCTCCCTTTTTCACTTACTTCCTTACTGTTATCTAATTATCTTCCCTAACTTTCTCTCTAAATATACCATAAGTCTGTTTTCCCTCACTTTATATTGCAATCCTGTTTGTATTAGACTAACTTATGTTTAAATTTTTTACAAACTGTCTAAAATGTCTCTAAATATTAAATGATTGTCATATGCCTTGTATCGATTCTCAACCAATGTTTTTATATTATGTCTAATTTGTTATAATTATTTAAAATGCAGATTTTTTTGTGTTTTATTCTTGAAGACTGTAAAATTATTATTCTTAAAATGTTTTGTAATAATTTGGAGCTTTTCTCCCTGGGTCGACACTGAAAATGGAGTTGTACCCAGTCGAAATTTCCCAGTAATCAAATGCCAATAAATAAATAAATCCTTTCAATACAATAAAATATCATCAGCAAATCTCAGGTGAAGCACCAGAACTCTGAGTTATAGACTGTTTCACTCTCCCATTTAGCTAATACTGTATTATCTAGGCTGGAGGCTATAGCCGCTCCCACTGCAATTCCATATTTCTGTTTGTAAATACTGCCATTAAACCCAAAAAAGTTGTTGCTCAGTACCAAATGTAGTAAGTTAGAAATCAGGGTAGTTTCATTTGAGAGGACTCATATGTTTCATCTACTTGGTAGAATATCCCAAAAGTGCTTATCATTTTGTTTATATTTTGATTCGCTTTGTAATTTATGTTTTATTGCATTACATGTGACTAATCATCATTGCTTGTTTTTGTTTGTTCTGAAGCTTTTTCCAAGGACCTGCATTGAAAGTGGTCTCTTTTAACCCAGCTGGACTATCCCAGTAAACAAATGTCAATAAATAAATACAGAAAATCAAGAATGTCAAACACAAAGGAGTTAGCCCTGCTACCCATTTAATAAGATATTCCACAAAAATCATTGCTGATTTAGTGATGCCTACTACCACACTGTCCTGAGGGAGGGGCTGAAGATTCTTGTGAGGCTTGGGAATCCCAAAAAATCTAGATAGCTTAGCATGTACTAATGCCAGGAAATCATGAAGTCTTCCATTGATAAGTTCTCCCTCATAAAGCTGTTGTAGGGTGTCATGTATGTTCTTATATGCAGAAGTAATACACTAAGCGCTGACTTTACTATAAAAGTTAGTGTTACTAGGCATTCCCTCAATCTTTAGAATATATTTGCAGTAGCATTAACAATACTCCCCCCTCCCTTGTCAGCTTTTGTGAACCAATGTGATTTATCTGAGCTCATGTCTCTGAGGGCTTTAATTTCATCTTTGCTCATATTGTAAAACATCTTGCAGCAAAGTCTCCCGACGGCTCTTTTGATGCCTGCCTCACATTTACTCCCTAAAGTGCTCAGCAACAGATTAATGTTAGGGAAAAAAAAAACGTTTTTTTCCTCCTAGTACTTTGCTCTGGTTGTTATTGATGGTATCTTTCACTTTATCATGAAAAAATAAAAGTCATGCCTTTTTCCGGGACATCTCTTTCTACAACAGTCAGGGGTTTAGAAGAGTTCCAGACCTTAGTCTGGGGTTTGGGAATCTTGTTGTTTGGTAAAAGGTCATGATTCAGGTCTCACTTCCCTTGGAAGGCATGGTCTCTATGAGGGTAAAGCTATCATTGGTGTCCCTGCTGAGTAAACCATGCTCTCCAATTCCTGGGAGTGGAATTCAGATGAGCATCCATTGGCAGCTGTCTCCTGTGATTAATGCATGGCTCCAAATGAACAGAACCCCCTTGAAAAACCTGTGAGGTATCCTGCTTGAAGTGAACACCAATGTTGGGCTCCCTAGTAAACAAATCTCAGTGATGTCCTGCATAACTCTAGGCTGACCTAGGAGAAGAATCGAACTGTGGAGGGGTGGCATGCATCCAAATCTTCAGTCTTAGATTTATGTTTATGGGGGACTGGAGTGTTGTTTTCTGGGTTTCCTCTTAAAATGAAGTCACCATATGTGACTTTTTCTTTATAGTCCCTGTAATCCCTTAAATCACATTCAGGTTTTTGCAGTTTAATTTCTTAGACTTTTATTTTGTGGGCAACCATTTTGCCTTGAATCTTATTGTATTTGCTGTCACGTACACCAGACTGAATGGCTTTCTCAACAGTAATGTTCTCATTAGCAACCAGATCTTCAATTTTTCTACGGTGTTTAATATGAACACCCGCAAGTTTCAAACCTCCTTCCTCAAGAATGTTGTTCCATTCAACTATAAAGTGTCCTTTTCGATATTATTCCACATATAAATTTTGCTAAGTGTCAGTCCTCTGGGTATTTTCATATCCTCAAAGCTTGTGGTAAGCTTTTCAGTTTTATTTTCAGACTTTTTTTCTAGTTGCTAGTGTTACCATTTTATCCATGGGTAAATTACTTTTATACTGGTGAGCAAGATTCTGGAACCTGGCCTTTCTTTTTCTTTTAAAAAAAGGTGGGAACATTAGGTCTTATTTAAAAGGAACATTCAACAAGGACAGTATGGAGAGTTTTGGAACCTTTAAATGTGGGCCCCATTCTGTACCTTTTGTGAGTTCATGAGCCGCAGAGATTTGTACCAGTACAGGTAAGAAATATAACAGTAAGGTTGCTAGGAACTGTAACGGTGAAAAGATTGTTTACAGAACCCAGTGTTCCAAGTGTCAAGTTTTTTTTTTTTTTTTTTTGACATTGGGAGACTATTTCCAAGTTTAAAAGGAGGATAGCCTAATACACATCTGAAATTAGTAATAGACTAAGCAGGAATCCTCTTGCAAAGCCCGGCTTTGAATCATCAGGTCATTCTTTTTTAATTTTCACATTTTGGACATGATCAGGCTGAGTTCACTTGAGGGGGAACTATAATGCCATTCTTGAAAAGAAGGAGTCGGAAGGGCAAATTAGCCTTAATGCCTACAAGCTGCCCAAACTCAATTTGGCTTATTTTAACCAAGCTATACAAGATTTGGTGACCAGCCACTGTTCTACTGTGACCTCCAGATCAATCTAAAGCATCTGCTGCTTTAAACAAAAAATAAGTACCTGCAGCAACCACAATAAAAATTCAATTATATATAACAACAAACCAGATGGAGAGCCTGGTACTATAAACGCACTTTATTAAAACAAAAAAAAGGAAAGCATTCACTTTTCCAGCGCCTTGGCTCAATTGCCTTTACAGAGTACGATATTTCATTCCAAGACACTCCATTAAATATTTTAAAAAATCACTCATTAAATCATTAACTAATTAAAACAAACAATTAAATCAAACATCTCCAATTACATTCATTATTTAGACCCTTAGGGGACAGAGTATCAAATTTTAAAATGAACACTCCTCTGCCCTTGTTCTAACCCTGACTAGTCCTCTGCTCTCCTTTGTTCCATACCTTTTCCTTCTCCTGCTATCCATAACAAGATATTCTCTTACTGTTTCTTTATTTCTCATCTACTCTTGGACTCTCAATACCACTAGGATGGATGGATGATTAAAAGAAAAATCTATTGTACTTTTTCCTGTTGATGCTAGTATTAGTTTTAGATTTTTATGAAAATGTTATGTACTACATTCTGTCTGTTAAATACACCCTCTGTACAACTATCTTACTAAAATTATGTCTTACTGTGGAGCTTTTCTCCCCGGGCCTCTACTGAAAATGGACATTTATCCAGCTAGACTAGCCCGGTCAACAAATGTAAAATAAATAAAAATAAATAAATAAATAAACACTGACTCCTTCTTAAGTACCTTACTTTTGATATCAAAAACATCATAAAATTAATAGTGAATCTGTTCTAAAATTGTAGCCTGTAAACCCTGTACTTCCTCATTATGATAGGCCCTAAAATGTATAGCTACGGGACTTTCTACTTTACCTTTTCTGATATCTCTCACATGTTCCTTCACCCGAGAAGCAAAAGCTCTTTTGCTTTCCCCTATATAAAATTTATTACAAAGCATAAATCATCCCCCCAACTATCACAGCTATAACTACCCTAAACTTCAAATCTCTTACCATTAACAACTAAAAAAAAAATCAACTATATAAGGGCAACATGAACATCTTCCACAAGAAATTGTACCTTTATATATTATTTCCTGACTATAATTCATAATTGGCATATGAACTTTACCATAGACTAAAATATTACAGAGATTTCTACCAGGTTTGTATGAAATTCTGGGTTGGTTTTCTAATGTAAGACTTAAATCTTTATGTTGCATTAAAATGCCCCAAAAATATTTAACTAAGCTAATTAATCTACCTGAAAATAATGTAAATCTTGTAACAAAAATATAGGGTCTTTCATCTTTTCTTTATTAATTTCATTTTCACCCGAACCTCTCCACTCCTATAATGGATATACCATTGATTGGGGCTTTCACATACTTTTTGTTGACACTCCCATAGCAAATGCATACCATACCCTCTTTCATGGAAGTTGTGTATAGCCATATCCAATTTTTGTTTAAACTCTCTTTAATCACTAGATAACCTCTTTAATCTTAAAAATTCTCCATCTCCATATGGTAAAGCTCTTAAAGTATGGGGGGGGGGGGGAGGTGACAGCTCTGACCATGCAAAAATGCTGTCCATTTTCTATGTACCCTTGTTTTGATCCTTGTATTTAAAATTCCCTCCATTATAATATCTAAAAAAGTGACTTCAGTCCCTATTTGTAAACCATCAAAACTTAAATTAAATCTATTATTATTTAAAGCTTCGATAAAATAATTCATACAGTTTTGACCCCCTTCACAAATAAAAACTAAATCATCTATAAATCTGAAATATTTAATTATATATTGTCTAAAAAAATCATTTTCATAGACGTAACATTGTTGAAAAAATAAATAATTTGCATACATGGGGGCAAATGCTGCCTCCATGGCTCTACCTTGTAGTTGTTTATATAAAAAACCATTAAATTCAAAAAAAATATTATTTAAACAAAAAGAAATTAATTCAGTAAAATGTGCTCTGGGGTTGTCACCTAAAAAATGAAATAAATCCTCAATACCATAATTATGATGTATACTGGTATATAAACTGACTACATCCAACACTATAAAATACATATCCAATGATCAAATCACAGCTTTATCTTGTCCATAAAATCAAAAACATCTCGAATATAGGAATGCAATTTAATAATTTCCTGTTATAAATATTTATGTAAAAAACAAGACAAATTATGAGTGAAATATTCACAGGCTGAAACTAGCAGTCGACTGGGAGGGTCACTTATATTCTTATGAATTTTAAGCAAACAAAATAAATTTGCCATACTACAATTTTTGTTGCCAAACCTGTATTCTATATCTTCAAATAAAAAATATTTAAGCTTATAGCCCTTCTGCATTATCTCTTTATATTCCTCCAATGCCTTCTTATACATATCCACATTTACTATAGCATAAATCTCCTAATTATCCAAATGTTGTAAACACATTCTTAAGTAATGAGTACAGCGCATAACAACCAATTTGCCCCCTTTATTTTCTAGCTTAATTATAAAATCCTTCCTACTACTAATATGCTGTAGGCTTAACCATTCTTCCTTTGTCAAGTTATAAATTATGTCAGATTTATTATGGTAAGAGTTGTTATGTTTCTTCTCAATACAAAAATTCAGTAAAGTAGAAAAATGTTGAATAACCAACCTCAATATTAAAAGGAGGTAAAAAATAACTTCTGTATGTTATACTATCGGTATTAAAGCAACAATATGCATTAAATCAAATTCAGAACTACATGAAAAGAAACTGTCATTACTTTCCTCTAAGTCACTATTCATGTTAACCTCATCATTATCAACTTTATTCATTTTATTCACCCCTCTAAAATAATTTCTCAAATGTAACTTCCTAACCAATCTAAAAACTTCCACATTTAATGTCGTACAATCTTGGTAAAACCAATGGGACAAACTTAAGCCCGATATTTAACATCTCTTTGTCAGAAAAATTATAACCTGACATTAACAACATAGATCGTATTATAACTAGTATTGTCCAATATACTAATTCCATTTACCTCTTTTTGAATAACAGACATATGTCTGTCCTTCCCTGTTGGCCTCGGAACCATATTCAATATATCCCCATGAGCGTTTATGATTGTCCCTTGGTGGTTCCCTATTTCTACGAAAAGTCCTCTGGAAACCCTCTGAGTTCTTAGCTGCTGGTAAGGGAGGATAATTTGTCACTTATTCACTTTCATAGTCTGTAGAAGTACCCCAGCTATAGATGTGAAGGATGCTCCATGTTGCTTCTCTCCGTCAAACGCCAGCTGGAATTTCATTTGACGATGTAAATTGCCTTGATTGGAATTCAGCATAAACGCCTGATTACGCTCATAGTCCCGTAAATCTCAAACCATTTTTTTCTTTTTTTGCTCAATAATGTTCTTCTCAAAATCCATTTACTTGAAATTAATTTGAGTTAAGATTTGATTTATATACAAACACACAGACACTCCTAGCATTAGGCTTATGTGTAATATCTGTGCATACAGACTTAATGTCTTCGCTTAACTTTTGCTTTTTTAATAAATCTCATTCAACCAAGATACCAAGCCATTCTAAGCTGCATTTGTGTGCTGCAGCTACCCAACGTGTAGAAAAATAAGTACCTGTTTGCTCTGTTATTTGCTCTTTTTTACTGTAGTTTCAGTGTATTTCTATATTTTTCTGCATTTTTAACTGTTTTCCTGCTTTATTGCACTTTGTGCTAACTATAGCATAGTCTAGATTCAGGTTTGCTGGAGCTAGGTCTATTTGTTTTATCTGAGCTCTAAAATCCAGCTATCCTTTGTTGGAGAGGGCCCCCTTGTGCCCTTGTGGTAGGAGAGTGCAGTCAAGGACTCATCTGAATCAAGGGCTCAGTGTTGAGATTTTCAATTGATTAATTGCTTTTAAAAAAGTTTCTGTTAGCTTCTATATAAGCCCCAGGTTTGTGTGGGTTTGCGCTTGTTTTAACTGAGCTACACTACCTCTAGTGAGCAGCCACTGTTCTACTATGACTGCCAGACTGATCTTGAGTCATCTTCTGCTTCAAACAAAAAATAAGTACTTGTTTCCTCTGTTTTTTGCACTTTTGTACTGTATTTTTTACTGTACTTCTGTATATTTCTGCATTTTAACTGTTTTTCTGCTTTACTGCTGTTTGCCCTTGTGATGCCCATTCACTGGCCCAGTAATCAAGGAGCCTCAATCATCACCACTAGCACCAGTGAGGGGAGTACACATTGAGGGCATAACAATTTCCCTTCAGAGCACACAGAGATCACAGTCAGTCTGGGGCTGGTTTCTCCCTTTCCCTCCAGATCCCCAATAAGACTCCCCACTGGCACAGTTATAAGGTTCAGATCTTAGCGCGGTGGTCAAGACAAAACCTTGAGCACCCTCTCTGTTCAACCAGTGCTTCATATCCCTGCCCAAGTAGCTTTCACACACACACTTTTGAGATTTGATTTATATACAAACACACAGACACTCCTAGGGAAGGCTGGCACAAGTTCTCCAGCTATGCCCCATTTCTGCTCAGACTATAAGGTAGTACCGACTGCCACCAACCACTAATATCAGCTACTATAAAGGCCCTTACCAAAGGATGTCCAATTCGACTGTGCAATATTACTGCTATCCAAATAGTAAGTGTGACCAAAACTTTTAAGGCTATTAGAGTGGCTTATACAGTATCACCAAATACATGCAAGTACTCTAGAGCTTAAATTATCTCTACACAAAACAGCCCAGTTGAAAGGTTTAAAGATATTAAATAATAAATAATAAAAACACAAGACAATACTTATTACTTCAATACAATGACATTACAGAGTTCAAAAATCACAGGAAGTACTTTAAAACAATATAGGACAGACTGAAATAAATATAGGAAATAGCTAGACTAATCTGGCTATATTCCTGTCTATCTCTAAGAGAAATCACTGTTCTAAATACTACTTACATACAGAGTAAGCAAGTGCTGGTGAGTGGATGTTCTTACTAGATCCAAGACAAGATGCAAAATGTTCTTCTTTCTTTCTGAGATAGCCCTTAAATTGATAATACACAGTACTGCTGAGTCATTTCAGATTACATCATTCTTGACACCTCTACTGAAGTTTCCCAGGCTCACAGAACTCAAAATTTAACATATCTTTGTAATCTTGCACCTCCCAGGAATCCGCAGCAATAAAGGACACATGTAAAATCTAGTATTCATCTCTGAATTAAAACAACAGAAAGAATTTCCTAGCACAGACATCCTGTCTCACAGCTTGAGATCAAACACAGTTGTAAAATTCTTTACTTAATAGCTTTCTTCTAGCAGGGTGCACTGTGGTTACATTTTTGAAGCTCAGTACAACATATAGCTTAATCATAACATATAGTTCTCTTTACATTTGTAAAACAAGCCTGTGGATTATATTAATATTTACAAATGACATAGAATTATTTACAAAATTCTATCTAGTTAGGCTGGCAGCCTTTCAGTTTATCGCAATCCTAGCTATAGCATGGTCTAGATTCAGGTTTTCTGGAGCTAAGTCTGTTTTATTTGAGCACTAAAATCCAACTATATTTTTATTGGAGAGGGCCCCTTTGCACTCTTGTGGCAGGAGAGTGCAGTCAAGGACTCATCTGATTCAAAGTTGTTGGACCAGAGCCATTGTTGAGCTTTCTAATTGATTAATTGGTTTAAAAAAGGTTTCTCTTGGTGTTATACAAGCCCCGTGTTCACGCTGGTTTGTGCAGCATGCACCATTGTGCATTAACGGGCAACTGTGGATACATTTGACGGTTATAGAAGCAAACGTTTTAGCTAGTTAATTTTCTTTTAGTCAGCTGCTTGGGCTCTATCAGAGGTATCTCGCAGTTGTCTCTCATTGCCGGGAGAAATTTCCAGAGAAGCCTCTGTGGTATCACACAACTCCCACCCATTAAGCACGTCAAAGTTTCACTTGTTCACCAACCTCACCTGGCCATCTATGTTCTCTCCCTCTTACTGACCACACTAATGTACCTTGCACTATGGATGGACAGTTTCCCACCATTTTTCCAGCCAACCTGTCAACTTGGGAATCCTGAGACAATGTAGTAATTTTCTCATGTACACAGACAACCATCTTTTCCTACTTCACACAAATTCAATATGTGAGAGATGCATCTATATTAAGAACCTAGTATCCAGGCTCTCTACCTCACCAGTCAGTACACTGGAGACAAAGCAGGTTGTCAGTCAGGGGGTTGGGAGGGTGGCCTAATGGTTAAGGTGTTTGCCTTACAAACACAAGGTGCAGGGTTTGAGTCTCACAAGGGATAATTGGCTAGGCTTAAAATGGCTCGCAAGGGCAGTTAGCTTAGTACTAACCTATGAACCTATGAACCTATACCTCATCTCCTCCACCAACCATGCCACCAACACCTAAACCTACAGATGTGGAGGTCCACAACATTCACCTACCTAAAGATCAGAGATGTCTCAAACACAAACACGCTTGACATAAATACATCCTCAGTAGACCACAGTACACATAAGAACCTATGCACCTGTGTCTCGCTGAATAAGCCCATAAGGCATAGCACTGAAACTAATATTTGAGTCATAGGTGACTCCATTGTGAGGTACACAGATGTCCCACTCACCAGGTTGGATAATGAAAGGGTCACAGTTAGTTGCCTGTCACGTGCTAGGATCCACCTCATCATGCACCCACTCAAGTCTCTCAACAAGTATTGTTATGACTCCATCATAGTCCATGTTGGTGTGAACATCTTGAGACATACTTCACTAGACTATATGAAGAGAGACATAACTAAGCTCTCTGATTATGTGTCCCAGGCAGGTATGTCCCTAGCCTTCACTTACAATGATGTCACAATACAGACAGAAAATTACTGACTTCAACAACTGGCTTAGTTTCTGGTGTCATTCTAAGGGGATCCAGTATCTGTCAGCCTGGGATGATAATGTCAATATACCTCGATGCTTTGCTAAAGATGGTCTTCACCTGTCACCCCTGGGATTTTGGTTAATGGCTAAGGCTCTTGCCTCCCCCATAGTGACTTTTTAGGCATGGTCACAAGAACAAAATTCCCAATTTAAAAATATCCTCAAAAAACAATCTCAAGGTTATGCTGCTAAATGCTAGGAGTCAAAATCTGAAACTGCACTCTCTCATCACCTTAGAAGATGTTGACATCTGTGCAATCACAGAGACTTGGTTTAAGACCACAGAAAGTATCCCAGCCATAGTGGGTTATAATGCCTTCCATTTGTTTAGATGACAAAATGAGACTGGGAGAACTAAAGGAGATGGAGTATCAATATTCAAAGATAGATATACCTCCAGATTGGTTAAACAGAATGATTCCCTTGAACTACTCCAGGTACAATTGATCACGGTGAAACCTCTCTCCAAGTTATTGCTAGCTATTGGATCCCCTCCATGAATTAGGAAACCCACACTGCCTACCTGGTTCTACTTGAGTCACTCAAGATACAACCAAGCATCCTGATTATTGGAGAGTTTAATTATCCATCCATAGTTTGGGCAAACTATACCTGTACTAAAGCACTCACCTAAAGGCTCTTAAATTTCATGAACTCTAATGCTCTCGACCATTGGTTGACACCCCCACCAGGGGCTCAAACATTCTAGATCTGGTGCTCACTAACACGGGCAACCATTGCACTACCCCAAGTGTGCGGCCCTCCCTGGTGAGATCTGATCATAAATCAGTCTCATTAAAAGTAACAATTACATCTGAACCCCCCCCCCCACAGCAGAAACTAGACTAAAGTCTTCTCCAAAGCCAATTACAACCTATTACAAGATGGTGTTAATATTTTCGTAGCTCCTGCCCCCACTGATGACAAGGACACATATACTGGGATATACACTAATGCTTTGTATAAACATCTATACAATTGCAGATCTTCAAAAAAAAAAAAAACCTGCCTGGTGGACAACCGCCATAAACAGGTTATACAACAGAAGAAAGAAATTGCTGTCTAAGAGCAGGAAGGAGCTGTCTCATAACTGGAAACACTCCCTCCTCTGCCTCTGCTTAAATAATCAAATAAGACACCTTATAAAGCAATCTAAAGCTAATTATGAATCCAACTTAGCCTCATTAACAAAGGGTAACCATAAAGCATTCTTTAGCTACATCCATAACCTTGAAGGAAAAACCCAGATTTGCCACAGAACTTACTGTTAATGGCACCACATATACTGAACCTATGGAAATAGCCAACCTGCTAGCAGATAGGTTCAGTGAGAACTTCTCTCCCTTGTCCCCGCCACATATACCCCAAAGGATCCCCACCACCTGTGCTCCACCTGTTATCTCTAAGGAGCAGGTCTTAAATGTCCTTTTCAAAGCCAAAACCACAGCCGCAATGGGACCTGATAACATCCCTGGCTGCGTTCCTAATAGATTAAACAGGAATTAGCTGCACCAATGAGCACTCTTTTCAACCACAGCCTAAACACTGGTTATGTCCCTGCAGAATGAAAAATAGGTACCATCATCCCTTTACTTAAAGGGGGTGCATCCACTGACCCTGGGAACTATAGACCCATAAGCCTGACCAGCCTTATCGGCAAGGCCATGGAGAGAATCATCATGGACCTTATCAACAAAGACAAAGGAGACCTCCAAACACTTCACCCATTCCAGTTTGGCTTCATTAAAAGGAGATTGTACCTATTGAACCTGATGGACTTCATTGAGATGGTCACCGGAGCCCTGGACAAAGGTAAATCTGTGCATATAGCCTATTTTGACTTAGCTAAGGTCTTTGATACTATTCCCCACACTGGCATTATTGATAAACTCACTCGGCTAAGGATTAACCCGCACATTATCAGGTGGGTTGCAAACTGGCTCACAGACAGAGCACACATTCAAAAGTAGGGGACTCAACCTTCACCAGCAGACCCATAACCAGTGGTGTTCCACAATGTTCGGCGCTGAGGCCCTTATTATTTTGAATCTACTTCTCGGATGTACAGGCAAAAACAAAAGGTCTATGGCTGACAAAGTTTGCAGATGGCTGCAAACTAGGAGCGGTCATAGAGTCCCCAAGCAACATCAACATCCTGTAAGAAGGTCCTACACAGACCAATGATTGGTGCTAAAGTCATGGGCTCAAACTAAATGTAAAAACATGCATCATAATCCCCTTCAGCAAGGGTGACATCCCTACAGATTACCCCATTAATAACAACACCTTAAGCTTACCATCTATGGTGAGAGATTTGGCCACACAGGTTGATAGCAACTTCTCCTTTGACCACCATGTATCTACAGTGGTCTCCATCTCATACGTAAGGGCATTGCTTCCATAATATAGAGGTCCTAACCTCTCTCTGTACTCTTCCCTCATCAGCCAATAACAGAGTACAATGCTCCCTTTGGTATGTACCTTACCAGGCACCTACATCAATTGGACAGACCTTGAAGGTTTCATACAAAGAAAATTCAAGGCCTTCAGCACAATGTCATATGCTGACAGACTGAAATCATTGTCTCTATACTCTGTGTTGTGCAGACTACTCAGAGGAGATCTGCTTTGCATTTAAAGCAAACTCATATCCTGCCTTAACAGAAATGCTGCACATCCATAAGTCAAATGGTACTCGATGCACTCATTCTAGGGACCTTAACCAATTATATATATATATATATATATTATAACCTTATTATTATAGGACCTTAACCTATTATTATATATATATGTTGTAACCTGTTTACTATATCTTATTATACTTGCTGTAATGTTTTTGTACAACTAGATGCCAGAGCTTTTCTCCCCAGGCCTCTGCTGTAAATAGACCTGGTCCAGTCGGAATTTCCCGGTTAACAAATGTAAAATAAATAAAATAAATAAATAAATTATCAAACACAGATCCCCTGAATCTGGATAAAGTAACCAATGATAAAAGTATAATATATAAATAAATAAATTATGTGACATCAACAGGACTTGCTAGAGAAACAGATTTGTTCTCCAAAGGTTACCTCTCCCATCCAACAAACTTTCATTTCAGGTGAAGCAGAGCCCTTCATTGACCCTATTTAAGTGTAATTTGGATGAGTGGATGGGAAACTATAAATGCACCCAAGGGGTCTCACCTGCATCCCTCCTGGATAGGGGCAATAGGTGTTGATTTAGCTCTGCTGGAAAAATTGACACTCTAGGGGAAATGGTTGGAACTTGGCTAGGCTTGTAAGGGCCCCAGGGCCATTAGCCTAGTAACCTCCTATGATATTATGACTAAATGCATAGTTCAGCTTAGGAAACTGGACCACAAATTATTTTATTAATGGTTGACGTGTTTGCTCCTTTCACTTTTCTTGGACATTTTTTATGCTTGTATTTTTTATGTTTTTTTCTTGTTTTCTATTCTGCTATAACATATACATATGCATAGTCATTTGCATTCTATTTCACACATTTTGATTGTGTTTTTTTTTCTATTTTTAGTGTAAGATTGTTTTATGGATGCTCATTTTTAACAGTGATCTGCTGAAGCCGTATGGGGGGAAAATGCTTTTCTTTTATGTTTGATTTTAATACACTTATGATTGGAGTTTTTATTTATTTTCTGATTGTATTTTTATCTGTGATGTTTCTTTATATTACTTCTTTTCCAAGGTTACTATATCTGGTGCTGTTTTCTTGAATCATGTGCCTGTTGTCACACACGGATGAACACACAGACACACACACACACACACACACACACACACACACACACACACACACACACACACACACACACACGCACACACACACACACACGCGCGCGCACACACCAACACACATGCACGCACGCGCACACACACACATGCACACACAGCGCACACACACGCGCACACACCCACACACACACACACACCCACACATGCGCACACACCCACACACACACGCACACACGCACACACGCACACACACACACACACACACACACACACACACACACACACACATGCACACATACCCTTCTTCACTTTATCTTTTTGATTTTTTTTTCTTTTTGTTTCCTTATAGTTTTTTTGTTTATCTCTCCTTTTGGAAAGATCTTGTTGTCACCTTGGTGCTAAATAGCCTTTAGTGAAGGGAGTTTTGTTATACCTTGTCCCTGTCTGTAAACAGATTAGGAGTTAATTACAAGTTCTGCACTTCAGTTTATATGGACTTTTGTTTTATTAGTGTCCGTTATGCTTCTTATTTTTTTTGGATTGCAAAAAATAATTTGTGTAAAATCAGGCTAGCTTTTAGTTGTAGGCTAGGGTCATTACTATGCAAGAGGTTGTCAGTCATGATTTATGATCCCTTGTGCTTTTTATGAATATATTTAAAGCTGTTACTGAAAACTTGATCTGATAAAGTCCGGTTGATGGACAAAAATACTTTTCATGAATTAAAGCAGAGTTTTTCTGGTGACTAAGCCTGTTTGAGTTTGTTTCTTCAGTACCTTCATAGACGTGGAATTTAACATCTGAAGTTTTAGACTGTTTATTACTGTTGATTAACACTGCAACTAAGTGTTTTTATTTACCATTTTTCACAAATAAATGTCCACTTTAATGCTGTGTACAGCTAGATCCCCTCACATATGTATATTGTGGGTTTTGTACTTGTTCGAACTGTGAGTCATTTTTGTTCCTGGATGTGAGGTGGATTTACCAGAGCCATTCGTGATCTCTGTCATTTGATTTAGATTTATAATAAACAGGCTCCCTGAAAATATTTTTTTATAAATGGCCTTTGGAGATCCAGGAGAGAGCTGTAGACCTGATTTGCTTTTACACAGCTGGGCAACATGGTTCAAGCTATTTACAAAAGGCAAAGTAAAATAAGATACTGTTTCATATAGTGAGAATCTCTGTAAAGATATCAAAGGCATCTGAATCAAAGTTATTCATATTTCTAGAGATATAATGTTTTTGTATTCTTAAATAGCAAAAGTGAGATTAGGATCAATGATGTCAACAGACATGATTTTTTTTTAATGAATAGGTCCACAGCACAACAGCACAACGATACACCAGATAAATAGCCTGCACGCAGGACAATCAACAAGAAGAGAATAAAATAGAGCAGAATAAAACAATGGCCAGCAGTTATAAAAGTAAAACGTCTTTAATGGAATCCAAACATAAGCACTTTCACAGTTACAAAGACTGCTTCTTCAGACGATACTTGTTGTTGTGTCTTTCGGCTTCCGGTTAGGGGTCGCCACAGCGGAACTCCGGTCTGCTAATGATTGGCAGTACATTTTTATGGGCCGAGTTGCCAACCCTGACGCACAACCTTCAACGAAGGTATGCCCATTCACGCATGTCTCCACACAGAAGACGCTCTAGCTGAGAATTGAACAGGACGTCTTACTGTGAGGCGACAACGCTACCACAGCACCACCACTAGTTAAAAACCTTCATCCCTTAAATACAGTGTTTAACATTCAAATGCACTGCCTTCCTGATTGCTTGTTACACATTTAAAGAAACATCATCATTGCTACTGTAACAACAGCTAATACTCAATACATTTACTAAAACTAGTTGCATTCAAGCCTGTATAATAAAATATATAACTATAACCACATTACCTATTTAGTCTATGTATCTATACAATATGCAAATTACATATAAACAACCTATAAAAATAAAAATAAAATTTTTCTAAAAAACGTGTTACCCTGCTACCCCACCAGTATACACACATTGTTTAACATCCTATTAAAACTATGTTATCTATGTAGAGGTCTAGCTTTCAGTATGGGTTTGAATGGGACTTTGTCATTCAAACCACTGCCACTATCAGCTCTTAATTTAATAATCCAGCGGGTTGCATTTGTCTCTGTCTTAGTTTTAACATCTCCATGCCTCCCATCCAATTTAGTTTGTTCCATGACTAGGAAATGAAATTCATGTGAGTCCCCTATGTGAATGACATGTTTAGCTAAGGCATTAGTGGTGGTTCTGGCATTAATATTTTATATCTGTATATATATATATATATATATATATATATATATCTATGTATATGTTTCCCTGTGTCCTATCACGTAGTCTCAGATCAGTTTTGCCCACATAGAATAAGCCGCAGCTTATGCAGTGGGCTAAATAGACCACATTTGTAGTGTCACATGTAGTTGCAACATTAAATGTAAATGTCCTATCAAAATCTGGATGATAGAACTGTCCTGCTTAATTTATGTATTCACAAAAGTTACACCAATTACAGGGACTAGTCCTCATTCCAAACTCAGTATTTCGCTGAGTATTGCTACCTTCTGAATACACATAACCTTCTTTTCAGGGGTTTCATATTTTTATATATAAAACTCGGATTATTACCAACAATGCCTAGTATCTTTTCATCAGCTGCTAGTATAGGCTAAAACGTCTTATATATATTAGTGGCTATTCTAGCATTACTTGAAAAATGAAAAGGTAATCTCACTATAATATGCTTATTGTTACCCCACATTTGAGCTTCCATCTCCTCAATTACATCAGAGAAATAGGGATGTGCCTTTTCTGTTATTTGTTCTTTGACCTACTGAATAATACGCCAGACTTTGTGTGTGCTATATGCCCTGCTTAAAAATCTATGCTCCAATTCTTCTTTTTGTGTCACAAAAAAACTCATCCTTTTTACATAACCTGGAAATTCTCAGAGTTTTTTCCCTTACTATATTATCAAATACATGTGGGGATGCATACTACTTCATTATAGTAGATTATTTCTGTGACAAGTTTTCCTATGCACTTTAGTGCTAACCTCCCCTATTTGAGGCTTGGACACACTTATGTCCAGATAGGATATCTGCTCATACGAGTGTGCTGAGTGGATAACATAGTTTTAATAGGATGTTAAATAATGTCTGTATACTGATGGGGTAGCAGGGTAAAACATGTTTTTTATAAAAAAAAATATTTTTTTATAGGTTGTTTATATGCAATTTGTATATTATATAGATCCATATACTAAATAGGTACTGTGTTTATTGTTACATATTTTATTATACAGCCTTGAATGCAACTAGTTATAGTAAATGTATTTAGTATTAGCTGTTGCTGCAGTAGCAATGATGGCGTTTCTTTAAATGTGTAACAAGCAATCAGGAAGGTAGTGCACACTATTTAAGGGATGAAGGTTTTTACAAACAAACAAGTATCGCCTGAAGAAGCAGTCTTTATAACTGTGAAAGTGATTATATTTGGATTCCACTAAAGACGTTTTACTTTTATAACTGCTGACCATCATTTTATTCTGCTACATTTTATGCTTTTCCTGATGATTTTTTTTAATGTATTTATTTGTCATTTGTTCACCAGGGTAGGCCATTGATCAAGTGTAATGTTTTCAAGCTGCACCCAGGAAAAGTGAGTACAAAGTAACCATACAAAAAAGTAGTCTGTAGTACAGATGAAGAGTAGAAAGCCAATACTAATAATGCAAAACAATTATAACTATTGTGCAAGTCTGTGTAATACAGTTGGAGCCTAATACAATATCCAGTATTGAAAAACATTATAACAGCATTGTACAATTTTAACAATGCAGAAATATAAAATTCTATTTAAAATTTTTGTAGGTTAATTTGAGCTACAGTGACAGGCAATATGGCAGATTGTGGAAGACAGATAGAAGTGTGATTAAGTACAGTAGTTGGAGGTGGGTGCTGTCAGAACGGAGAAAAAGAGACGGAGTAAAAGTATGGAAGTGGGTACAACACAATATGCAGATGAATCCACTCTCATTTGTAGGTCTGACAACATGATACAACTCCAAAAATTACTCAGTAAGCATTAGCAGCCACTGAAACATGGCTTTGTAACTCACAACTGATGCTCAACCCAAAAAAGACTAAACTACTTTTATTCACTTAAATCTCTCTCTCATGAAAAAAAAACAAAATTTAAAGTCCTCTCTCTTGACAATACAACCAGTGAATTCATTTCTCATAGCAAACTATTAGAGGTGATAGTGGATGATTATCTTACATTCGACTTGCATATACAAAATTGCATAAGAAAAACTCATCAAAAACTAGGGTGCTTTACAGAGCCAAAAACGTTCTCTCTGATGCAACTAAAGCTAGATTTGCCACTACTTATCTCCTCCTCACTCTTCTTTATGGCACTCCCATCCTTACTTAACCTCCAGGCTTCACAAAAACTAAAACTTGAATAATGTTATAACAAAGTTGCTAAATTTGCAGCACATCCCCATTTCAGAACCTACCACTGCATAGTACTGAAAAGCCTTAATTGGTTTTAACTGCCACATCAACTAACATATACATTTCTTACCACCTATAAAATTATCCAGCATCTGTCTGGTTGGCCAGCACTAAAAAACATTCTACACAACTATGTTCCCAGTCGGTCATTGTGATGCAGTGACCAAAAACTCCTGTCTGTCTACAAACCTAGCAAATCTGCTGGGCATTGTCTGTACTAGTACAAGGCTGCTAAGGCCTGGAACTCATTACCTGTACCCATCAGGTCTATATCTTCCCTAACATCTCTGAAAGACTTCCTAGAAATATCTGGCTCTCTTCTTTCTCAAAACCAGGATAACCTACATCCCTAAATGTGAACAAGTACATTTTCATTCCTTATACAACCTTACTCCCCCTTCTTCACTTACTCCCTTACTGCTATCCAATTCTCTTCCCTGACTTTCACTTTAAATATACCATAAGCCTGTTTTTCTCTCACTTCATATTCCAGTTCCTATTTGTATTAGACTAACTTACCTTTAATTGCTCTACAAACTGTCTAAAATATCTCTGAATATTAAATGATTGTCCTGTACCTTGTATTGATACTTAACCAATGTTTTTATATCATGTCTAATTTGTTATAATTATTTAAACTGCAGACATTTTTGCTTTATTTGTGAAGATTGTAAAATTATTATTCTTAAAATGTTTTGTAATAATTTGGAACTTTTCAGAATGGGTCTCTTCTGAAAATGGGCTTCTACGTGGTAATCAAATGTCAATAAATAAATATGAGGTATATTTAACAGCTAACCTGAAGGATAATAGCAAAAGGTTTATTTAAACATTTAAGTAATTATAGTCTAGATGATTTTTTCAGTATAGCATTGAAAGATGTGTCTTAAACAATAGCTGACTCAAATGTACTCGTGAACTATGTGGCTATACTGAGTAATGTCTAAGGTTAACAAGTGCAATATGGCAATTAAACAGCTGCTATTCATATGTTCATAGGTGTGTACTAGGCTAATAGCCCTGGAGCTTTACAAGCCTAGCCCATAGGATTACCCTATTATTGTTCCACCCGACTTTAGTTCCTAGTGCCTCTATCGAGTAGATCCACTGGAGTGATCCCCTGGGTGAATTTTCTATTTCCTATCCACTCACCAAGAATCGTCTTGAAGAGGGCCAGTGAGGTGCTATGCTTCGCAAGTATGGGAAGTCTATTCCATAGCATGGGCAGTCTCTGGGTTATCAACCTGTCCCTCCATCATGTTCTGTTGATTGTGGTAATGAGGTTAAGGTCTCTGGAGCATGTGATGCGGAGGGATTGGGATTTCTTTAGATGTAGCATTTCTAACAGAGCTGGGTCAGACATGGCTTTGTAAGTCAAGCAGAGACTGCCTCTAAGTAGGTGATATGAGACAGAAAATAGTTGGAGTTTTTTTGAGTCTGTCCATATAGGACAGGTGTTTAAGGCCTAGGATCCTCTTTGTGAGGTACTTTTGTGGCCTCTCCAGTTGTGGAAGGTTTCTAGTGAGGTACATGCCAAATGGGGCATTGTACTCATGATTGGCCTAATGAAGGAAGAGTAGAGGGAGACAATGACCTCTTTCTTCCTGGATGCAAAACTCTTAGTAATGAGATGTGTCACATAAAAGGACATTCTGACCACAGTGGCAATGTGGTGGTCAGAAGAGAGGTTGCTATCAACCTGTGTTCCTAGATCTCTTATAACTCCTTCTGTGTTCAGTGGACTACCATCGATGTGGTAATTCAAGGGTACCGAGTTTTTCCCAAGGGGATGATGACACATTTTTTGACATTGAGCTTAAGGCCATGGTTCTTGCACTAGTCACTGGTCTCATTGAGGCCTTTCTGTAGGGTGTCAACATCACTTGGGGAGTTAATAACAGCTGCCAACTTGCAATCATCTGCAAACTTTGTCGGCCAGAGTCCCTTTGTGTTGGCCTGGACTTCAGAGAAGTATATACCAAACAGGAGGACAGAACCCTGTGGGACTCCACTCGTGATTGTCTCTATTTATTCTCTATTTTAACGGTGAAGGGATTTGGTGGTGGGTATTTATTTATTTATTTACTTATTTATTTATTATTTATCAATGGATAATGGGTACTGAGTGTGTTTTTGTAATATGAACTACTTCTTGCATGTCATACATGTTGCTATTTTCTTTTTTGTTATTCTCTGATAACGTTGTATCTGTGTTATTTGCACAGCATTTCTCTCGTGAGCTGACATTTGTAATTTTGTTTAGGTTGCACTGATGTGGTCCTAAATGACAATAAAGTTTCTTTGAATCTTTGAAAACTTGTCTGCAGATGGTTGGTTTGGAAACTGATCTTGAGAAATGATTTACCTATACTAGTTAGAAGTAATCATCCTTTTTAAATTTCTGCAAGTCTTCTGGGTTTCTATTACCATGATGGGAATGGACCCCATTCCTAAGTGAAAGTACAATTAAAGTTCATGAAATTAGTATTGTTTCAATCTTTGATGTCAGCCCAGAAGTGCTCTTCGCAGCACCCGTAATGTGCCCAGTAATGACTCCTTCTGCAATTCATGGATTTACATGTATTGGTAACATATCTAACTACGACTGTAGATTCTTTTTTATAAGATCCTTTGTTCCTACTACTATTGGAACTGTCTTGGTATCTTTCTTCCACATTGCTCTTGTTTTTGCCTGCAAATCCTGATATTTTATGACTTTGTGTCTCTCTGTATGCAAGATACTGTAGTCACTGGGTGTAGAGATTTCAATGATCAATGCTACTTTTGTCTTCATTTTATAGACAACTATATCTGGTTTTCTAATGGGGGATCCCATGTGATGTAGACTTCATCATTTTCTATGGTGCTTTTTGGCTCATGTTTCCAGTGTTTTCACCAACTTCAATACCATAATTTTTACACAATCCCCAGTACAACAGTCTTCCCACATTATTATGCCTTTCAGTGTAACGCCCTTCTGTCATTAGTATGTCACAACCAGCAATGAGGTATACGACTGTTTCCAGTTCTGTTTTACAAAACATACATTTGTCTGATTCTACCACATGTTCAATGGACTTTGTAAACCAATGTGTAGGTAGCCCATTATCTTGGCCCACCAATATTAACCTTATATCTTTTGGTATGAATTCCCCTCTGCTTAACCATTCCTGCATTTGATCCTGATCAACATGAGGTTCTTCCAGAAGTTTTCTATACTTGCAGCTATATTTACACATTTTCCACATTTCTTGCCTTCTCATCTGATCCTTCACCTTATATTCTTTCTTTTGTTTTTTTGGCACATTCAGTTGCTGCCTGAGTTTTATCTACTTCTGGTTTGATTTCCATTTCTGCTTGACCTTGATATGCTTCTGCTAGACTAAGCAGAGAAATCATCTTAGATTTATTTTCCTCAAGTTTCAAAACTTTCACTGCATTTAGGTCCTGTGAGGTCAGCAGATATGTGTGCAGTCCCACGATTGCAGATCTGCACATGTAATCAATTTCAGGGAAGCCCATACCTCCTTCAGAATGGGGTGTATATAATATTGGTCTGCACTGATTTTTATAAATCATTTGGTGAGCATGAAGCACCTTTCTTGTTTTCCTATCTAATCTATCCAACACATTTTGAGGCCATTCATTCACTCCAAAACTGTAAATTAGGACAGGAAGAGCAAATTGGTTTATAGCTTGAATTTTGCTACTAGATGTTAATGCTGTTTTCAGGATTAATTTAAGTCTACTAACAAATTTCTTACTAGGTTTTATTCACATTTGTTCATGTTTTATTGTTGATTCTTCATCATTTCCCAAATATGCATACACTCCCTCTTGCTGAAGTTCTTTCATATCACATTCTTGTCCCAAACTGATGTATTTTTGGTTCTGCAGCTTTCCTGCTTTAAAAAGGTTGCTTTTGCACATTTATCAAGACCAAATGACATTCTTATATCATCTGAAAAAAGTTTTCAATACATGTAGTTGTGCTTTCATAGGTTCATAGGTTAGTACAAGGCTAACTGCTCTTGCGAGCCATTGTAAGCCTAGCCAATTATCCCTTGTGAGACACAAACCCTGCACCTTGTGTTTGTAAGGCAAACACCTTAACCATTAGGCCACCATCCTAACCCCTCATCTGATCAGCTATACAGTTTTAAATCATCAACAAAGAGAAGATGAAAAATCTTTACACATTGTTGCTTTCTGGGAGTCAAATTATACCCATGACCTAATCTGTTAAGCAGACAGCTTAATGGGTTATGGGCAAGGCAAAAGAGCAACAGTGACAGTCACTCTGGAATACCCCCTTTGGATTTTTATCCCTGGAATAATAATTTGTCCTTTATCATGGCTTAACAGCAAAGTGGTTTGCCACTGTTTCATGGTCTCTGTGATGTAATTTATCAGTGTAGGGTGTATCCTACACATTTAAAGCACTCTTTTACCCATAAATATGGAATAATGCCAAATGCTTTTTTGTAGTCAATCCATACCATACTTAGATTCTTCCCCTTTTTACAGTTCACCACTATGACTTTATTTAACAACACATGATCCTTTGTTCCATATGACTTTCTTTTATTACCCTGTTGTTCTTTTGCCATAATTGAATTTTCTTCTAAATGACTATAAACTCTGTCAGCATGAATTCCAGTGTATAGTTGATACATCGTCAGAAGGCAACTTATTGGTCTATAATTTTTAGGGTAGCTTGCAGGTTCACTCAAGTAGGATCATTGTTTTTTTCAGTTGTTAGACAGGTTGGTATCTGTTTGAGGTGCACATATAAATAGTTCTTACTTATGGTTAAATCTTCATGCAAAGATGTTAATACTTTTAACCAGAAGTCAGGTACTGCATCTGGGCCTGGGGTTTTCCAATTAGAAGCTTTTCTTTACTTTGTTTCAGTCTCTCTGGCTGTTACTTCATCCTATTTCATATCCTGTACCTTTAAACTTCTTATTCTTTCTTTTACCTGTTCTATCCATTTAGCATCTTTGTTATGTTCCACGGGATCTTCATAAATACTTCTCCAAAATTTATCTATTTCTTCTTTTTTGGGTGGTCTTTCAATTCCTTTTACCTTGTTTCCCAATTCTCTATAAAATGTTAGTGGGTCATCAATAAATTGCTTATTTTGTACTTTTCCTTTATATTTATCCATGTATCTTCTAAGTTTTTCTGCCTGTGCTGATATTTTAATTTATTATTTGCGATAGTGCATGATAAATCCTGATCAGTTATAATACTGCTCATTGCTTTTATCACATCTATCTTTCTGAGCATTTTTGTTTATCTGTACACTCTTCTATACTCTTCTAACACTGACACTTCTTGTCTTAATTGCTTTATAGTTTTCTCTATTCGATACTACTATGATAGTATTAGATTTCTCAACTTCCTTTCCCTTACTACTCTGTGTTCTTGTGGTAGAATTTTATCTGTTATTATTTAGCTGAACAGTGATATATCCTGTTTACTTCTGTTTTATCGCATGGATCTCTATGGATAGTCCTAATTATTGTGTTCATTTGTTTTAGCAGACTTTTAACATGTGCTGTTTTATTGACCTTCTGCAGTCTATTTCTTTCACTGATCTTATGGTCTATCCATCCCTATTAAATCAAGCAACTCTTCTCTCAGCTCATTTTCTTCTAAACTAAGGGTACATTTTTTTTTGTTCTCCATCTTCTGTGGGCATTCTATAGAAAGTTCTATAGCATCTTCCTGTGGCACATTCTCTTCAGCTTCATCCTGTGTTATCCATTGCTCTGTCATATGGGAACTCACTAGTCGATCACTGCTCATGATTGACGGCATCAGAGGTGCCATAGTTTCCTGTTCCTACTCTTGCTGTCAAGCTTCAAGTGAACGTTTATACTGGTTTCCTGTGGAAGGCTCCAAAATATCTTCATATGACAACTGACCAGTTGCTTCCCGTTCCACTGGTTTCTCCTTAATTTGGATGTTTATTGCTCTATCCTGCTATGATGCTTTTTGAGTTAGATTTTCTACAATGAATCCTTGACTTTCTACACTGAATCCTTGACTTCACAGGTACTCCATTAACTCAGTTTTTATTTCTTTAACTCCTCCTTTACTAATCTTTTTTTCTACTTTTCCTCTTTGTCGTATTTTTTTTGTATTGTAAAGTTTTCAATGTCTGGATTCCTTTGCCTGTATTTGTCTTTGGATATCTTTGGTGCTGCTCTTTTTGTATTGATTAGTTTTGCTTTCTCCTTTGCATAAATATTGCACCATAGCAAATCTCTCTCTCTTTATTTCCCATGTCCATATTTCTTTTTATACTTTTCAAAAATCACTGGGTTTTGTTGTTTATATTTTTGCTCTTCCTCAGATGTTTCTTTTTCCAAACAGATCAACATCTCTTGATCTCTATAACGTTTTTCTCAAATCTGTTGTATAATTGAACACAAATTTTTATTTGAAGCTTCTAACAGTTTTTCTTGTGGAACTATTTTTCTTTCTTCAAATTTCTCTCTTAATCTTTTTGTATATTTTGTGTTGGGAAATTCTGGGCTTTTTGCATAATAGTCACAATACATAACTGCTTTCTTATCTTCTGTATAGGTTGTCTGATGATTCTCTGCTAATTTTTGATAACCCCAAACATTCCCAGAGGTAGCTGTCTCTAAATGCCCTATATACCTGAATAAGACCTCCTCTTAAATATCTATATTTTATTTTTTTATTTTATTTTATTTCAGATTTGTTTACCAGGAAGTGCCAACTGGACACAGGTCCATTTACAGCAGAGGCCTGGGGAGAAAAGCTCCATATCAAATCCTTCAACACACAGCATGAAATTATGTGAAAGAGTAGTAGAAGCTAGGTTAAGAAGGGAGGTGATAATTAGTGATCAGAAGTATGGTTTCATGCCAGGAGAGAGCACTACAGATCCAATGCTTGCTCTGAGAGTGTTGATGTAGAAGTACAGAGAAGGTCAGAAGGAGTTGCATTGTGTCTTTGTGGACTTAGAGAAAGCATATGACAGGGTGCCTAGAGAGGAGTTGTGGTACTGTCTGAAGAAGCCGGGAGTAGCAGAGAAGTATGTAAGAGTGGTACAGGATATGTACAAGGGTAGTGTGACAGTGGGAGATCTGCAATGGGAGTGACAGATGTGTGGAGGTGGAGGTGGGATTACATCAAGGATCAGCTCTGAGCCCTTTCTTATTTGCAGTGGTGATGGACAGGTTGACAGACGAGATCAGACAGGAGTCCCCGTGGACTATGATGTCTGCAGATGACATTGTGATATGTAGTGAGAGTAGGGAACAGGTTGAGGAGACCCTGGAGAGGAGGAGATATGCTCCAGAGAGGAGAGGAATGAAGGTCAGCAGGACTAAGACAGAATATATGTGTGTGAATGAGAGGGAGGATAGAGGAATGGTGAGGATGCAGGGAGTAGAGTTGGTGAAGGTGGAAGAGTTTAAATACTTGGGATCAACAGTTCAGAGTAATGGCGAGTGTAGCAGAGAGGTAAAGATGAGAGTGCAGGCAGGGTGGAATGGGTGGAGAACAGTGTCAGGAGTGATTTGTGACAGACGAGTACCAGTAAGAGTGAAAGGGAAGGTCTACAAGAGGGTAGTGAGAGCTATGTTATATGGGTTGGAGACAGTGTAACTGACAAAAAGGCAGGAGTCAGAGCTGGATGTGGCAGAGTTAAAGATGTTAAGATTTGCACTGGGTGTGACGAGGGTAGACAGGATTAGGAATAAGTATATTAGAGGGTCAGCCCAGGTTGGACGGTTTGGAGACAAAGCCAGAGAGGCAAAATTGCATTGGTTTGGACATGTGCTGAGGAGGGATGCTGGGTATATTGGGAAAAGGATGCTAAGGATGAAGCTGCCAGGTAAGAGGAAAAGAGGAAGGCCTAAGACAAGGTTTATGGATGTGGTGATAGAGGACATCCAGATGGTTGGTGTGACAGAGCAAGATGCAGAGGACAGGAAGAAATGGAAACAGATGATCCACTGTGGCGACCCCTAATGGGAAGAACCGAAAGAAAAAGAATAGTAGATATTTGTTTACTAAAATACAGAAAACTAACAATGATTAACAAATAGGCATTGAGGCAATGTAGACATTCATACAGTTTTTACATAATTAGAATTCATAAAAATATTAAATGATACTTCAGTAATAACATTGGACAGAGGTAAATTAGGTAGCATGGCTAGTAAGATTAAATCATACCAGCTAGGTTAGGTGCCATTTGTCAGTCTAGCTAGGCAGGTGAAATTCAGGAGCATAGCCTGGTGTTAGTCATGTGATTTTTGAGTGAGACTTTAAACTGGCTGATAGTGGAGATGGTTGTCAGTGAAGGTAGAAGGCTGTTCCAGACTTTAGCTATGGTATGCGAGAGTAAGGCTTTCCCTGCAGTATTGTTGGCTCTGGAAACGCAGAGTAAAGATTTTTCATTTGAGCGAAGAGGACGATTTGCAGTATAGAGAATCAGGAGATGGCTAAGAGCAGGGGTTTTCTCAGGGTGTTTCAGAATACTGTAAGTATTGACGAGCTGATGATATAGAAGAAGTTGGGGGAGTTCAAGCCACTTTAGGTCCCTTACGGCCTGGCAAAGGTGAGTTCTGAAACTGGAGTTATTGGCAAACTTAGCAATTTTATTATAGCAAGACTCTAGTCTTGCAAGGTAATTTTTTCTGGTACAGATAAGAATGAGGGCTGCATGCAGAAGGGTGGATAGGAGGTGGGTTTGTGCAAGGGTGACTCATGCCTGGTCAGTGAGGAACCTTTTTTGTCTGTATAAAATTCACATTTTTCTATGAACCTTTTTGTTGGTTTGAGAAATATGGATATCAAAGTGTAGATTGTTGTTGATCTCAATCCCAAGTAGTTTGGTATGAGGAGAAGGAGAGATAACGGTAACATTTTCAGACATGATGGTGAAAGGAAGGGCGGTAGCTTTAGCTGTAGTGGGTGGGAATAGGAGCAATTTAGTTTTGTTGGGGTTTAGAAAAATCTGAATGCTGCTTATTTAAGATTCTACAGAGTTAAAAGATTCTTGAGTCATCTGTTGCAAGGTTGTTAGTGAGGGGGCTGAGCAGACCAGTGTAGAATCATCTGCATACTGTATGAATGATGCATGATGGGTGGAGGTATGAAGATTATTTGTAAATAAGGAGAAGAGGAGTAGTCCTAATATTGAGCCTTGAGGTACTCCTATGGTTGTTGGAAGCTAGGGGGATAGTTCACCTTCCCATAGAACAGATGGGTGCCTGCTTGACAGACAGTGTGTGAATCAAGCAATAGCTGAGGATAAAAAAGAGAGGGATAGCCAAGGTGTCAAGTAGTTTGGCATGAGACACCATAACAAATGCCATGGAAAAATCTAAGAAGACTGCAGAAACATAGTTATGGTTATTTCTATGTTCATTAACATAGTGAATGAGAGAAGGGCTGTAGTAGTGCTATGAAAAGGTCGAAAGCCATGCTGTGAACAGGAGAGGAGGTTGTGTGTAAGCAGAAATTTTATGATTTGAGAGTGTACACATCTCTCAAGCAGTTTAGACAGGGGAGAAGAATGGCAATGGGACGGTAGTTAGAGAGTTCATATGAGTTGCCGCCTTTGTGCAGTGGTATAATATGGGGCACTTTCGAGAGGACTGGGACGTAGGATTCTTGTAGAGAACGACTGATAAGAAAAGAGACTGGATAGGCTAGTGCATCTGCAGCTATATTTAGGAACTCTGCAGGTAGACCATTAGCAGCCAGGATACTGGGTTTTAGTTTCATGAGTAGTTTTGTAATTGTGGAGGTAGGGACAGGATAGAAGGTAAAGGGTGGGATGTTACCTGATTTTTTTTGGGGGGTATGGCATGTGTTACTTTGGTGTACTTTGGTGGATAGCGCAAGAATGGACTTGGTAAAATGCTCATTAATATAGAGGCTATGTGGGCTGTATTATTAGTGGAAGTGGGAGCTGGGGTTGTTATTTTTCCGGGTTTTAATAGAAAGTTAACTGATTGCCAAAACTTTCTAGGGTCTCTTAGGTTTTTAGTATGGTTTTCATGGTAGAAATTTTCCTTATCTAGTTTGATTTGTTTTTTTGGTCTGGTTCCTTAGTTGAAGATAGTCCTGTCTGGTGAGGTTGGATCTGTTTCTCTTCCAGAATTGCAAGGCTTTATCTCTGGATTTAAGTAAGGATCTTGTGTTTCTTCTTAGCCATGGTGCGTATTTTGCCCTGACTCAAATTTTCCTGGGGAGTGCAATTGAGTTAAGGATATTGGTGAAGGTGTTGTTGAAGTGCTCAACTGCCTGGTCCAGATCTAGGGTTCTCAATGTATCCCAGTTCCATCTTTTTAAGATGGCATTAAAGTCTGCTGGGTTGAATTTGCGAAGATTCCTAATTTGTCTGAAGACAATGGGATTAGTTAGGTTAGTCCATCTGTGTGTAAGGAAGGTAGGTATGTGGTCACTAAGACCAGATGGTCGTGGAGGCATCCTACTTGGTAGTTTTGTTTGGGGCCATTAACAAGTGTCCACTCTAGAACAGATTGTCTCTTGTTTTTTGTTTTTTTTTGGCTATTTTAGTTGATTCTTGTATGAGTTGAGTAAATTTTAGCAGATTAATATGGACTGAGGGTTCATTAGAATTGTAGGCAAGCCAGTCAGTATTAAGGTCACCCAGGAGGATAGTTTCTTAAGTTATGTTTTCTGATACCCAGTGCAATATTTCTTCTATGAGAGTGGAGTTGTTTCCTGGGGGAATAAAGCAGCAGATGATATTGATTTCTTTAGAATTTTTTAGGTTTAGGACTGCACCGATGGATTCTGCATTCTGAAAATTATGGAAGAGGGTTGTAGTGGTTGGACATTAAGACTGTTTTTTGAGAGTACAGTAACACCACTTCCTTTTCTATTTACCCTATCAAATCTTAAGATATTATAGCCTGGTGGAGTTATTTCTTCACTGTGGATAGTTGGTTTTAACCAGGTTTCAGTTATGGTAATAATGTCTGGGGAGTAGGGGGATACACTTGCATGAAAGTCAGTCAGTTATATGAGACGCTGTAGAAGCTTAGATATTTTAGTCTTTCATAATAACTTAAATTTTCACACCCATGGAAGTCCTATTTCCACTGTACTCTTTCCAGTTTGCCCAAGCTTCTTTTCTTATAAGGTTTCCATGTTGTTATTTCATACTCAATTTTGGGTGTGGTATAATTAAGAAACAATGACTTCATCATTTCTGATTTTCCCAGACTTCATAAATCATTTTATACAACCTATAGTTCTATAACTATCATTAACTAATTGGTTGATAGGGCTTTACCCATTCACCCAGGTGAATTCCTTAAATGAATCTACAATTTCAATAATTGTGCGCTGTATTAAGTTCTCACCTTTCAATTTATGTCTCCCAAATCTCATATTCTTAGTTGTCGATGTATTTATCAGCATGTTATTCTCCTGTTCCCAAATGGTGAATTTAGTCAAGTTCTTTTGCAGACATGCCCTATCTGTAACACATGTAATCAGATTACCCAATTTTCAAGTCATCTGTATACAGACTGTAGAACACCTCAGCTGAAAAAGATAGGTCTGAAAGATACAATCTAAACAAGTATGGGCTTTGGACGGAGCCCAGTGTGACACCCTGACTATAACCAAGAATTTCACCTGTCCAATTGCTGTATAATACTTGCCATGTCCTATTTGTAAGCCATGCAGTTATCCATCTTATCAAGAGTACATCAATACCTAGTTGCACTAATTTATTGATCAGAGTTTTGTGCATGACCCTGTCAAATGCTGAAGTTAAATTTATATAAATTACACCACAGCAAAATTTTTCATTCATAGCGGTTATTATCTTCTTATAAAACATCATGTTAAAGTGGTAATATATCTATTTTCAGCATGTACATGCTCACATATGGTTTCAAGTCCCAGCCTTTCCAGTTCTGACAATAACTTATCCAATACTTCCTTTTCCATTATTTTTCCTTGGAGAACACTCTGGGGGCTGTAGTGAGACCAAAGGGCAAAGCTTGAAATTGGAATTGACTGGCTCCCACCCGAAAGTGCAAGAACCTCCTGGACCACCTGTCCATTCAAATGTGGTAGTACATGTCCTGATGGTCTCTATAGAGCACATTCTGTATGACTCTGGGTTTGCCCTACTCACCCTTACTAAAAGACAGGTTTAATAAGTGCATTTCTCCAATCTTGAGAAATCTCCCCATATTTATATGACCTATTAAATAACATATATAATGGTTCTATTATTCTTATAGCTAGAATATGAGTTCTTAGGTCATTATTACTAATTCTGTCTCCTCCCTGTCCTTTTACTTGGATCCAGTTTGCATATTTCTTTTTCAATATAATCTAATTTGATGTCACTACCTGGATGTCACCAAGGGAACTCATCACCCCATTTGTGGAGCCAAACTGTTTTGCATAAGATTTTGTTAATGCATTTATAATCTGTTCTGTCTGAGAATAAGTTTTAGAATCTAGACACAGTTTATCAGTTTGTATGTCTTTACTCCTTCCAAATCTTATATATCTATAAAATGGTTTCCTTTTATGCTCTACATCTTTGTATAAATTTCTTCAAATTCTTTTTGATCTTGTATCACACTATTCTTAATTTGCTTGTCCAACTTATTTCAGTTTTCGGAGTTGTAGTTCGACCACTTTTCCATTTCTTTTATTTTTTGCAGCTCACCTTAATCAGGTATTTTTTAAATTTTTTGCACACAAATAATTTGTCTTTCAAAACTTTGAACCAATTTCACCTCGAAATTCAACCAAAACTCTAGACCAAAAAAGCAACAGGAGACACTCCAAATACTAATTTTATTAAAAAACTTTTTTAAAAAATTTTTAAAACATTTGGCATTCAATAAAAAAGGAAAGCAGTGAAACTTATTAAGCACTTTTATCCAGAAGAATGGGACTTCTTCAAAATACCTGCTGACATCATCTCCTTCATTATTTAACCTTTTACTCCACCCATCTAATTACAAACTAGTACATATTTCCCACGCAACAAGTTAGTATTAATTAATGCCTTCACATCAAGTAATTATTGTAAAAACAGTATATTAAATCATGAAAGATTCCTGAAGCCAACAAACTCCCATGAAAAAACAAAACACAAACAACTGCATAGCGAATAGCCCTTCAATGTACTTGCATGCTATATCTCAAACAAGCCGGTAAAAAATGGTCATAACAATAACTCCACTATAAAAACCCATTTTTTACAATGAGGCCCTCCATCTAAGAACACTACTAATCGAGATAATTTCATTTAAGCCATATTTACCCATAGCATTTTTTTTCAATTGTCATTTTAGTTCTTTAACCTCTAACCAGTCCTTCCACGGTCCCCCTTTTTCATCAATTAGTTGTCCATTTGCACATTTGGACATTGTCCATTGCACAAAATTTACACAAATGTCCCTCATTGTTTTTAATATGTTTAAAAAGAGCATTACATTCAGCACATTTATTTATATTATAATAATGTTGGTATATTCTAACTTTTAATGCCTATGAAATTGATTACACCATCCAGTTTGAATAGAACTTGTGTTTTGACATTTAATATGGACTTTCAGGAGATTAAAAAGACAGTTTTGTAAGACATTGTACATTTGCAATGAAATTGACATTGCTTATATGAAAATAGATTGCCTGTTGTTTGATGCTTTTAGTCAAGGGATGATTGGTCAATTAGAATTAACTTATCGGTTGACAAACCACTTATACCTTCTATCTTTGCTATCTCAAAAATCCATAAAAATTAACATGATCCTCCCTTGAGACCTATCATGGCTGCAAAGGGTTCAAAAACTGAACTATTTACTCTCTATACTGATTTTTACTGAAAATATATCATGAATAGTAGATCTTATATTTTATGTGATTCCTGGCATTTGTTAGACACATTAAAGGGTACAATTTAGAACTAGGACATTCTAGTCATTGAAAATTATGTAATTAATTTGTTTCTAATTATTCTCATCAGACTGGTTTGGATTTTTTTTCGTGAAACCTTAAGTAATGATGAAAGTTTATCAAACACTGAGGGTGCGTTTATTTCAACAAATTTTGGACGTTGCAATGGGTGCTAAATGTGCATCTATTTATGCTAACTTGGTCCTTGCTGAATGGGAGAAGGTATGTTTTCTTGTGCCCCTTCATGGACCATGTCATGCTCTATTTTAGATTTTTGAATGAGATTTTGATTTTATGGAAAGGTGACCATCATGATGTCCCAAGATTTATTGATTATATAAATGGCACTACTTCCTTCCAAAAAATTACATTTAGGGAGCATGCACACTATAACGATTAGTTGGACATTTGTTTGTATAAAGATAAAGCTACAGGTCTTTTTGTATCAAACATTTTTCAAAACAAGACATTTTTACACTTAAAGAGTCGTCACCCCTTATTTCAAAAAAGGACTATAGTACGGGGACATATGGTCCATTTGTCTAAGTTGGTCAGTGATGACTACTGATTCGTTGTTCAATTGACAAATTTATGGATATGTTTAAGGAGAGGAGGTATCCAGTAAATTTGCTGAACAAAATGAAAAATCAAGTTTGTAAAATTAGAGCAAAATTTGCCCCTATTTTAAAGGTAGAGTATCATCCAAGGATATGTAAGAATGAGGTCATTATTTCATCAGAGCATGGCAGAAAGGGTGCCGTGACAATTTATTATAACCAGGATGCATCAACCATTGTAATAACTCTTAATAGTTAGTGGAATTTGTTGTTAACCCCAGAAATGAAATAAAGTTTGGCTGAAGCCCCCCAGATAGTTTATGGTAGGGGCAAAAATGTAAAGAGTTGGTTAGAGCTTGATAAGTCTTCAAATGGCAGCTTAAGTCACAAATGTTTAAATGTGGGGCTTGTAGATTTTTTAAATATATTAACAACAAGCCTTATGTAACAGTTAGTGGTTACGACTGTTCAATCAAGTGTCCATGTTGCTGTAACTGTAATGTTAAAATGGCTGTATATCTTGCTACATGCAGGACTTGCCAAGCATTCCATGTTGGAAACTGCAAGGAGGTTTAAAGGGCATACTGGTGAACACTTTAGTGATGTGAAGCATAAAAAATAAACAATACTTTTCAAAGACACTCCAAGGTATGTAACAACATTAAAAGATTCTTGTTCTTTGTGATTGACAAAGTTGAACAGAATAATAGAGGTGAAGAAGTTGATAGCTGATTACAGAGTAGAGAAATGTTATGGCAGTTGACGCTTAATGCAATGGAAAAACCTGGGATCAATGACCATTGTTCATTGAGTATCATTTTAAAACTTTGAGCAAGATTATTTAATTTAATTTAATTTAATTTAATTGAATGATTAATTTTATTTCTGTTTATAGATCTGTGTTTTTATAAATAAAAAAAAATTCAATTCTTACATGTGGACAGATTTATTATAAGTATCCCCTATATATGTATGTATATGTACTGTATGTATATATTCTCTTCATATGTATGTACGTATATATATCTATATAAATCTATATATGTATACATGTATTTTATATATATATATATATATATGTGTGTGTGTGTGTGTGTGTGTGTGTGTGTGCATGTGTGTACATGCATATTATCAAACAAAACCTTGCCGATGGCTCTTTGAGCTAAGACAAGACTTAAAGAACAAAACTGAGAACTTTCTTAGAGCTTTTGTTCCTTTAATGTTCAGTAGGAATTTCTTCAGAAATACGCTCAGTTTGAAAGTTAATCATTAAATACATCATTAAATACATCATTAAAATTTTAACTGAGCAATAAGATCCTACCAAACAAAACGTCATACAAAACACTTAATGAAATGCAAAACGTTTAAAGGAATGTGTACATTAGCTGATCTAAAAACAATAATTTCAAATTCAATCACTATTTTAAATGGCAGCTTCAAAGTTAAGTAACATTTTTAAAAACTAAATTAACTTTAAGCAGACTTTTTACATTAAGAATTTTAACTTGAGCACTCATTCAATCCCAGACAAACTTCAGGTTCTTACTCAGACTTTTAAAACTGCAGCAGAACAGATGCAGATAGTTTTATTAAGACTGCATTCTGGCTGTAACCAAGAAACCTTGACTGGATCTAACTACAAGGAAAATCATTGTGGTAGTGTTGGGCCATCTGCGTCTGCTTTTGGCAACAGGTCTAGCTCCACTGAACACACATCGTTAGATTAGAATTCTATAGAGAAACTTGACCTAATGGAGAAATTTGTTCAAAGACTAGAGAATAATCCTGTCAATAACAGTGGTTTTGGGGATCCCTGTCACAGTACAGAGAGTACTGGTAACTCAGACAATAACTGTAAGTTCAACATTTATGAGTTAGAAAATAAATTAGTCAAATTCAACTCCTTGGAATACAATAATTTTACTTGCTACATTTTCTTGGGCTAAAACAAGTACTGTTACTTTTTTCTTGGGCTAAAACAAGTACTGTTAGTTAGGACTATGGATGTATACATTTTCTAACAGTGATACTTGTTCTGATGTTATTTACAAAGACTTAGTTTCCCTGTATAATAACACAAAGTTGGAGGTACTCAAGTTGTTGATTAAGCTAGAAAATTAATATTACTAAGAATGAGATATGTCAGATTAACAATGCTATTGCTCATTACCACTTGCTTCCATGTTTTCAGACTTTATATCATAGCATCTCTATTAAGCTGGAGCAACATGTGCCACCTTAATTTCAAAAAAGATTAAAAAACTTGACAGAGATGCTTGGGCATATCAGCATGGTCAAATGTTTGTTATTCTACCAATAAGGTGAACTCAAAGGTTCTATCTAAAGAACTGAATATATGTACTACTTCTGTGGGGAATAACACTGACCAACTTGATGACTTTAAGAAATCCGTTGCAACAGGTGGTACAGTAAATAACAGTGATATTGTTAACAATGGTGGAACTTCTCTGATTTCTGGTAGCAGACTGAGTAGTATTGAAAATTTAATTTCTAATGTTTCTCAGCAATTTTCATTATTTTTTCAAATGGGATCCAGTTTGAGAGATCACACTGTGTCCAACATTGCTGGGTCCAAACACGGGGAAGAAGACAGGGAGTGGAAGGGGAAGAGGGTGTTGAGTACACCCTGCCCAATTTTTAACCTCTCCTCACATGTCTTCACTGGCTATGAATTTAGCATTTTATCTAAACAGTTTACTTTTATTCCCACCAAGAGAGTTAACTACATGAACTTAACTGTTGATTTCAAACTCTTTGTGAGGAAACTTAACATAAAATAAGTGTTGCACAAAGTTAATAATATTACTAGCAGACAAACTACTTAGAAACCTAGTTGTTTTAATCCTCTGCTGTCCAATACTCTGAATGTGTCAGCAAATCCTGTGAAAGAAACTTTGGGCTTATGGTACAGTATAAACCAAACAATAAATTATTTAATGTAGGTGATTTTGAACAAAAAACACTTTCTGATTTCTGTAAATATAGTCACCTAAGATACATGAAGGCTGATAAAGGCTGTGGCCTGGTCATTATGCAAGACATTTACTACAGAGAACAAATGTTGAAGTTATTAAACAACCATGAAAATTATGCTAAAATTAGTAAAAAAAAATTTTACAAAATGTTATGATGAGGTTGACTCCATACTTTTTGAGGTATTTAATGAAGGTTATTAAGTTTGAAATCTATAATTTTTTTAATGTTAAACAACCAGCTAGGTATAATTTTTGGTATCCTAAAAATTCACAAAGATCAAATGTTTCCACTGTTTAGCCCAATTGTTTCTGCGCCATGTCACAAACAACTGCAATTTCTCACTATTTGTATAGTTTGTTAAACCCCATTGTTCAAAAGTGTAAATGTCTTTGAAATATTCTTAGGTGTTTTTAAACTGCCTTAAAGAATTCTGTTTTACTGGTGAAGAAACAATTATGGCTACAGTTCACATTGTATCATTATACACTGGTCTACTTCAGAAGACTGACAAACAAAAAGACTGAATTCCAAAAGACTGAAAATTCAAAATACTGAACACTTTGCAGGGGGCAAGCCCCCCCTGCACCCCTCATGTGGGGGGATGCACTCCTCACATCCCCTGCTATATATATATATATATACCAACTCTAAGATCGCACAACAGTGGAGAACAGGCACATTCCATTATTCAGTATTTTGAATTTCCAGTCTTGTGGGATTCAGTCTTTTGGTTTTTCAGTCTTCTGAAGTAGACCCTTATACACTAACATAGATCAAGAGGGAAAGTGTTGAATTTATTAAGCTTTATTTAAGTAAATTTTGTCACCTTGATAATGTAGGACATTGTTCTTTGGAACAAATTTTTTCTTTCTGAAAATGGAATATACCAACAGAAAACAGGGTGGCAATGGGGACAAAGGTTGCACCCCGCTTTTGTGAATATGGTACTTTGTGGGTGTACCATTTTAGTCACCCTTCCTGGTCTTCAACATATGAAAATGTATAAAGGATACATTTATTTATTTAATTTATTTCATATTTGTTGACCGGGATAGTCTGATGGAGCAAAAGTCCTTTTTCAGAGGAGGCCTGCGTAGAAAAGCTCCACAGTATAACTAATCCAGAAAAATATACAAAATTGAAGTGAGATACAGTAAAAAAGTAAATATACAATAAAACAATTGAGAATGTCCATAGAGCTCCACTGTACAACAAATCAAGAAAATTACAAGACTGAGGCAAGAATACAGTAAAAAATATACAATTTAAGCAATTAAATAAATGTAATAAGAGTAAAGTAAGGAAAAACAGCAGCAGAGACATTTAATGTGAATAGTAGGTTTAGTATTAGGTAGTGACTAAGCACTGGCTGAAGACACACTGGGTTCTCCCCTCAGAGGATAACTGTGCAATTCCAAGCAGTTAGTTTAGTGAATTACTGTAGCAGGGAAGGGAGAAAAAGGGAAGATAGAAAAGAAGAGAGGGATGGGTTCGGGATGATTATAGTGACAGGTCCAGGTGCTGTTAAGGTAACATTTGAGATATTTTTTGAATTCGTGGATGTGGGTAGTACATCTGAGAATCACAGGAAGCTTGTTCCATGAAAGAGCAGGAAAGTAGGTGTAGAGATTCTGTCCAATAACATTTTTAGGTTTGTGGATCTGTAAGAGACATTGGTCTGAGCTTCTTAGGGATCAAGGGGGCTCATAGAGGGAGACTAGAAAAGAGATTCTAAAGCAAAAAGAGAGTTTATTCAAGATAGAATGGATAATGTGAAGTTGGGTAAATAAGAGTTGGTTAGGAAATTCAAGCCAGATGAGTGTATGGAGAGCACGATAGTGGTGTGATCTGGAAGGCAAATTAGTGCAAATCTAGCAACTTTGCTGTATGTTTTCAAATTTGGAAAGTAGTAAAGACTGTAAGTTGGTTAGGATTTAGGATCTGTAGACTGAGCTTGATACAATTAAGTACATGAAGGTCAAATTTCAGCTGATCATCTATTATTGTTCTGAGAAGCTTAATGTGGATTTTAGCTATGATAGTAGTGTTGTTAAGGGAAGAAATGGTAAATGAGGTTTTAAGAAGTTTAAGGGATTTTGGGAGGAAGAGTAGAAGTTTTGTCTTTTTAGGGTTAAGTATGAGTTACTTGTTATTAGTAAACAATGTTTCAGTGAAGTTAGAAGATGTTTTTGTCAGGGTTAGCAGGGCAGACGGGTTGTCAGAAATAGAAATTATAGCGAAGTCGTCTGCTTACTGCATGAGGGAAGACTGAGAAAAGGATGTCTGAAATTGGTTAGTAAAGATGTTAAAGAGGCGGGATCCTAACACTGAGCTTTGTGGGATGCCCATTTTGATAGGGAGAAAGGAAGATAGAGCAGGGAGCCATTTTACAGATTGCTGTCTGTCTGTGAGATAGCTGTTAAACCATGAGACAGTTGCTGAATAGAGATTGAGTTCAGAGAGTTTGATGAGGAGGATGGGGTGACAGACAGTGTCAAATGCTTTCAAGGGATTTAAAAACAGGCACGACACTAGTTTATCATTGTCTCAGTCTAGGTAGATGGAGTTAGTAAAGGATATAAGCCCAGTAGTGGTGCTGTGCTGGGTAGGAGTGGTCAGGTTATTTTGAGTAAGATAAGCTGAGATTTGTTTATGAACACAGTACTCAAGAATTTTGGAAAGGGGAGAGAGTATGGCAATAGGTCAATAATTACAGAGGTCTACAGAATTTTCACCTTTGTGGACAGGTATAGTGTAGAAATTTTTCCAAAGAGTAGGTACAGTGGATTCACTGATTGAGCAGTTTATGAGGATGGAGACAGGCTATACTATGGAGTCAGCAATAGTCTTTAGGAAGAGAGACGGCAGGTTGTCCACTGATGGGGAACATGGTTTAACTTTTAAGAAGTAGTTTTTTAATGTAGCTGGTTGGAACATGATTTAGTCAGAAACAGCTATTTTGCAGTAGGGGTGGTTGGAGGAGTGTAGTTGGTTGGGTTGGAATTTTTCAAAAGATTGCTGATGGTATCTATGAAGTATGAATTGAAAATGGATGCTGTTTCTTGGGGTGTGTTACTGGGACAGGGCTTAGGAGTTGAGGGATTCCCTGGGTAGAGAATCTGGTTGACAGTATTCCAGAATTTTTAGGGTGTCTGGGTTCAGTTGTTTGGGGTGAGATGTAGAAATTCTTTTTATCAATGTTTATGTGTTTTTTTGGTTAGATTTCGGAATTCTGTATATTTTTGGTAGTCTGTGGGTGATTTATCTTTGTCTAGAGTTTCCAGGCAGAATCTCTGTTTTGAATAAGAAGCCAAGTAGAGTTAGTGAGCCAAGGGGAACACCATGACTTGACTCTGACAGTTCTGGGAGTGGCAAGGGAGTTCAGTGTATTTAGGAAGATAGAGTTGAACTAAAGGACAACGTCAACTAGAAGTGAGGATAAGTGGAAGGACCAGTCTATAGTGGAGAGAGAATTAATAAATGTATCAGGGTTGAAGATGGTTAGTTTATGGCATCCTTTAAATTTATGAGGTCTATAAAGGTGTGAGGAGAATCTTTGGATGGGTATAGGGTATCATTCACTGACTGAGTCTGTAAGGGATTTGGGGTGGTGATAGAGGTTAGGCATGAAGAACAGAATCCAGTAGAGCTGGTAACTGTAGGTTTATGAAGAAACATGGGGGTAGAGATAAGTTGGGTGTAGCCACACAGGTTTATGCTGATTGTGGGGGAGTTAGAGATGAGGGTGAGCCAACTGATGTTAATATTGCCTAATATTATTGTTTCATTAGATATACTGCAGTGGTTGTGCTGCAGTAGCGCTGTCGCCTGACATTAAGACATTGTCCCGTTCGATTCTCAGCTAGAGCGTCTTATGTCTGGAGACATGTGTGAATGGGCGTACCTTCGTTGAAGGTTGTGCGTCAGGGCTGGCAACTCGGTACGTAAAAATCTACTGCCAATCATTAGCGGACTGGAGTTCTGCTGTGGTGACCCCTAACCGGGAAAAGCTGAAAGACACAACAACATTGTTTCATTAGATATATTGTCAGATATCCACTGGAGAATATGTTCTAGCAAGGTTATGTTGTCTCTGTGTGGTATGTAGCATCTGGAGCATTTCTCCCTGGGCCTCCGCTGAAAATTGGCTTCATTCCAAGTCAGACTTTCTCGGTTAACAAATGTTAAATAAATAAATAAATAAATAATAAATAAATGTAGATGGTGACTATGGTTAGGGTTTTATGGTTGTTCAATTTGCAGTTGGCAATAGTGAGTTCAGCTGGGTGAAAGGAGCGGAGAGCTAGTGAGGGAGGATAAGGTTACCGCCATCTTTTTTGTGAGTTCTGTCAAGGCATAGAATATTGTAGCCAGGGTGAGTGGGGATTCTTTGTCAGAGTTATGTGGTTTGAGCCAGGTTTCAGAGACAGTAACTATGTTGGGGGTGTATTGGGCTATCCAGGAGTGGAATTCCTTAATCTTGTTAAGAATACTATGGATGTTGATCGAATCAAAGGGGAGATGTTTGTGACTAGGGTTAGGTATTTGGTGGACCATTTGTGAAGAACTGGTAAGAGGAGATGAGTCAAGGTGTGGGCCAGGGTTAGGGTGAATGTCACCTGAAAGTTGAAGGATGTTGTGAGGGTGGAGGATAATTGATAAGAAGGGGTGGCTTGAGAGAAATTTCTGTTTGAGTTTGTAGTGTGAGAAGAACTTTGGTGGCAACAAGATTTTGGGGAGAGTGAATTCAGTACTGGAGAAGAGTGCGAGTAAGATGAGAGGGGGTACTGGCTGTTGGTACTGACAGGGGAGGTGGGGGTGTTGGGATGTTGGATAACAGTAGAAGAAGAAAGGATGACAAGAGAGGGAGGATCATTTTAGAAGGTAAGGAGTACATAAGAGGGGGTAATAGTGTGATAGAGTGGAGGTATGAGGAAGTGATGGCTAGGGGAGATGGGGTAGTGAGTAAGGGTGGGTAGTGTGAGATATAGTGTTAGGAGAGGTGAGTGTGATTAATTTAAAGGGGAAGGATTCGACTGGCTGAGGTTTACAGGAAGTTGGACTGCAAAGGGGGTGTGGTAGAGAGGGCTAGCTATAAAGGTAATTGACGTGGGGGTTGGTGAGAATGGGGGTAGGGTAGGGGAGTGGCGTAAACCTGGGCATAATGAGGGTGAACTGAGTGTGGTGGACCAGCAAAGTCTGTTGCCAGAAAAAAGACAATCTCTTAGGAGGGGAAAAAGAAAAATGTAGCACAAAGTAAGACCCTAGAGTAAGTAGAGTGAGTCGGGAAAGGTTTGGGTGTGGGCAGAAGAGGGGGTAAGGAGCTGCAAAGAAATGTATGGGAAAATAAAGGTTACACTTTGCAAGCGTAATAGATTTGGCAAGGGAATAAGTTGAACAGAATAAAGCTGGATTAAGTAGAGTGAATAAAGACAGGACTTCAAGGGGGAAAGAAGAGGTGGGAGATGGGTCTCAGTGGTGTGCAGGCAGCCTTTAGTACAAAAAGTAAAGTAAATGTCTGTTTGACAATTTGTTTTTCATTTGGGGTGGAAGCTTTGAGCTTTTTGACTTATTTTTGTGTGACATAAATAAAAGCATTTCATGGCTTACCTTTGGGTACATAGCAAAAACTCCTTTACTAATAATTACCTTCATTACAAAAGCCAACATCTAAAATTTATGAAACTTAACATCTATTGAGGCCAGATTATTAGAATCATCTGTATTACTAGTGACAATTCTGTACTTTTAAAAGAGGTCACTTTTTTAACCAACCCATTTGTGGATAGGGGGTATCCAGTACAAGAATTAGAGACCATTAGTCAAGAAAGGATAAAATGTTGCTGGACTAAATATTCCCCTATTTTGACTGGAAGGATAGTATTTAATTAAACTAATAGCGAGGAACATCATATACTACAGAAAACTATTTCTCAATTCAATGCTAAAACATGTGCCTTTCAAGTACTTATGTGTGTGGACAGTCAAGCTATCAAAAATGTCATTACAGTAAACTAAGTATAATAGTAGACAAGCAGCAAATAAACAAAAACTGGAACTGGAACCCTCTTCACAGTTAAAACCAATGATTTTATTAGCTTGAAGTGCGTTAAATTACGGTACACTTTTCGTCAAGAACATATGCTTGACTTCATCGGAAGCTCAAAAACAATGAACAACAAGCATTACAGCTTTAATATACCAATTCCATTAATTGATTGCTAACTTGGATTTAATTAATTGTCAAGGTAACATCAACAATTAAGAAATGCATTTCTTTACAAGGGTTTTTATCGGACGTAAGTGGAAAAAACAGTCACTTTCCTGTATAAACAAACCAGCTCATAACAGTTTGTCATAATTTTGTGTTTGGTACTTTATAAAAAAATGTATATATATATATATATATATATATATATATATATATATACATCCGTGGTCTTGTTATTCTCTGTTGGCCAGGTGGTAGTTGTATACCCCAAACTAAAAAGAAAACAAAAGCAAACCGGTGGAAACAAAAAACGAGGTCCTTGTCAGCAAAATAGCTCCACAAAAAAGTCCTTAACGCAGTTTATTCATAAAAGGAAAACAAAGCGTTTTCGCCACAGGATTCTGTGGCTTCTTCAGAGGAAGTATAAAATAAAAGAAGTACACTCCATGTATATCAGGAAATTCAGGAAGTGACATCTTCCAATTTCCTGGAATCCATCAATTATAAAATTACAAATTAGTACAAAAATAATATACATATACCTCTGTATAGGTTCTTTATAACCATAAAAGTTGTTAAAATTAATATAAAAACATATGCATGAAACACATATGTAAAAACATGTATTATAGAATACATTTAAATACATTTAAATAGAAGGGACCAGCTAACCTATATAGTCGAATATATGACATACAATTTACAAGTTACTACTTTATCTGTTATTGACACAATAGTTTGTGTGTAGAAAAATGTTGTCTAAACCAAAAACCAACATGAATTAAATTTGTTTAACATCAAAAAATAGTGCCCTTTTATTGCTAATAAAAATGGGTTTCATGTATAAAATACTCCAACGTACACCTATCCACAAAAGTAAAGGCATTTTTTTCTTTTCCACTGCTTTTATTATTCAGTGTTACGAACATAATGGTTTGCTAAAACCCGAAGTTTCCCCCCCCTTAGTCTATCTAAGGTAACTTCTCAGTTTCTCAGGATTAACGAAAAAGGGCCACCCCTCGTCTTCAATGGTACTTGGTCAATGGTCATGAAATGGAAGCTATGACCTGGATTTAAACCTATGTGTTTTGCCAATGCATTATCGTTTTTATCATTCTTGATGGCATACATATGTTCATACATTCGGTCTCGGACCCTACGGTCCGTTTTTCCGATGTAGAACGCTTGGCAACAATCACACATTGCTATATATATAATAGATTTACTTTCACACTTTAGAGTGAAGCGAATGTGATACTTTTTATCCCTGACCATAAATGTTTCACCTATTCGTTAATCCTGGAGAACCGGGAATTAGAATGGCAGTTACGCCTGGATGCGTTTAGGCATCCTGGCTTGAATAGTAACTGTAATATTGCCCCAGTATTGAAACTGAGAAGTTACCTTAGATAGACTAAGGGGGGGGAAACTTCGGGTTTTAGCAAACCATTATGTTCGTAGCACTGAATAATAAAAGCAGTGGAAAAGAAAAAAATGCCTTTACTTTTGTGGATAGGTGTACGTTGGAGTATTTTATACATGAAACCCATTTTTACTAGCAATAAAAGGGCACTATTTTTTGATGTTAAACAAATTTAATTCATGTTGGTTTTTGGTTTAGACAACATTTTTCTACACACAAACTATTGTGTCAATAACAGATAAAGTAGTAACTTGTAAATTGTATGTCATATATTCGACTATATAGGTTAGCTGGTCCCTTCTATTTAAATGTATTTAAATGTATTCTATAATACATGTTTTTACATATGTGTTTCATGCATATGTTTTTATATTAATGTTAACAACTTTTATGGTTATAAAGAACCTATACAGAGGTATATGTATATTATTTTTGTACTAATTTATAATTTTATAATTGATGGATTCCAGGAAATTGGAAGATGTCACTTCCTGAATTTCCTGATATACATGGAGTGTACTTCTTTTATTTTATACTTCCTCTGAAGAAGCCACAGAATCCTGTGGCGAAAACGCTTTGTTTTCCTTTTATGAATAAACTGCGTTAAGGACTTTTTTGTGGAGCTATTTTGCTGACAAGGACCTCGTTTTTTGTTTCCAACGGGTAGTTGTATACCCTTCAGTGTTTGCCACTTGAGATGTCTATACTAATCTAATTGGTAGAATTAGTGGCAATGTTGAGACTACTAGTAATCCTAATACTGAACCTAGCTCATGTATACATTGTCCAATTCTTAATTTGGTAAGATTTAATACCTATTTTATTTCATTCCCTATACTACCCAAGTACCTCTTACAAAGTATATATAAAAAGTAGTAAATGATAAAAAATAAAAAATAATAAATAAATATATGTATGTATATGTTAAAAAATAAGTACAAATGTATAAAAATGTATATGAATGGATGAAAATTTAACCATTAGATGTAAAAATGTAAATGTATTAAGTATGAATGTGAATGTTAAAAGCGATGGTCTACCCATTTTTATTACTCCATGCCATAGAGTGGGTACCCCGCTGCCACTTGGTCACTAACAAAATCTCCTTTTAACATCAACCTGGTGGGAATGGGATTGCTGTTAAACCCTAACCACCTTGATTCACAGTACTAGCGCTAATGGGACAACCAAAGTCACATATTCACCTCTGCCCACAGTGGTCGAAATGACCATGTGTCAGTATATAAATATAGTTGAACAATGTTGTTTACAACATCTTTTGCTTTCATTTTTAGCCATGTAAGGGAGGCTCTAAATTTTTAGCAGTCATAAAGTTCAAGCGAAGGGGTTGACATTCACCTCTCCAGGTTTTTCAACCTGAGAATACATGCAATGGAACTCATTTCATTAATGCCTGGTCTCTGGTTTGCATTTGTTCGCAACTGCCGGAGGAGTTCCTTCCTCTCTAACTTGAGTGAATCATATCCTCCTCTAATATCCCTGGTTTGTTGGTCTATAACCCTAAACTTGAATTCATGCCCTATATTGTCATAGTGGTGCCTGGCTAAGGCATTAGTTAATTTATTATTTTTAATACTGTATAGATGTTCATATATTCTTTCATTTAGCCTTCTATCGGTTTTCCCGATATAGAAGGCCGAACACTGTGAGCACTTTGCCAGGTACACCACTAATTTGCTAGTACAATTAAACTTAGAGTTAGATCTAAACTTGACGCCACAAATTTCAAACCTGGAACTTTCGTCTACGTACTTACAGTACTTACACATGTTACACTTAAACATTCCCAACTTAGTGGTGTAAGGTTGCCTAGTGCCCTCCAGTAACTCTTTTAGATTGTTGCCACGTTTATATATAATTTTAGGTCTATTTGGTAGTATAAACTGGAATTCACCATCATTAGTCAAAAACTCCCAGTTTTTGACAATGATGTTGTTTATTCGGTGTGAATCCAGATTAAATGTGCAACAAAATCCGCAAGAAAAATTGGTGTCATTTATAACCCTATGTTTTTGAATTATTGTTCCAGCTAGATTTTGGTGGGTGTTATTTAATAAGGGGGCATATTCTTTTGAACTTCTCTTATATTTGACTTCTTCAATGATTTCAAATAGAAACTCTGGGGGGTACCCCCTCCTGAGGAAAAATTGAGTTAGAATTTGATATTCCTCCAGGAAATCGTTGTCATTGCTAGTCATTCGTGCTGCTCTAACAAGCTGCCCTTTTACCACCGATTTCTTTTGATGTTTCGGGTGGCAGCTTGAATAGTGCAGCATAGAATTTGAGTAAGTTTCCTTTCGGTGTATTTTAGACACCCATTCATTATTATCGTAGTCCTTTCTTAAATCTATGTCCAAATAGTCAATTCTATCCTTGCTATATTTAAATGTGAAGGAAAGAAAATCAGTGGAGTTGTTAAAAGTTGTCATCAACTCATTAAATTCCACCTCTGTTCCCTGGTATACCATGAAAATGTCATCCAGGAACCTGGTGTAAAAAATTACATTAGAGTTGATAGCCTCCACTGTCAATATGTTGTTTCTCTCCCAGAGCGCCATAACCAGGTTAGCAATACTTCCACCACAAGGGGAGCCCATGGCTACCCCAATTTTTTGATGGTACAATTCGTTGTTAAACATCAGGAAGTTGTATGAAAGGACTGTGTCAATCAATTCCCCCACTAATTGGATTTCTTCGTTAGATGACCCCAAGGTCCTCAACGTGACAGAAACCCAATCCGTTGCTATATCGTGGGGGATGGACAAATAAAGGTCCTTCACATCTATTGTAACCAGTAGGCACTCTGGGTGGACGTCTACCTTGTTAATCGATTCAAGAAAGGACCATGAGTCTTTTGTTATTTGTTTTTCCTTTTTAACATATTTTTGTAAAATCCTATCTAGTACCTTACTACACGTATAGGTAATGCTTTTCCTCCCATCCACTAAGGGCCTCATGGGGGGGTTGTTGATATTTTTGTGGATTTTAGGAATTCCAAATAACACTGTGGTCCTCGGTATTTGTTGTTGCATGTACATATAAGTTTCTCTGTAGATTCTTGCCTCAACATAAAGCTCCTCTATGAAGGCTTTAACCTTCTGGTGAGCTCCATTCATCTCATTGATTGTTACCTTCAAATAGGTTTCACTATCCAAAATATGATTCATTCTAGTAACATAATCCTCATTAGTCATGATAGTGATCCCTCCCCCTTTATCTGGTTTCATCAACCGTATAGGGGCCTTTCTAAGGAACGTAAAATCCTCCCTTTCATTCTTAGTAATGTTGTAGTCATTACGTCTGTACCTTGATGTTTGTTTTTTCAAATTCCTTAAATCCATTTCAGTTACTTTTTCAAAGGTCACTAAGGCAGGATGTAGTGGGGGATTAAAAACACTTGACACATAAAAGTCGGACCTTTGATTAAGTTCATTACCTAATAGCAGTGTTGGATTAATTTTTCTAGTAAATAATTTAAGGTCAACCAGGGTGTGGGCTAAATCAAAATGAGATGTAGGAACAAAGGTGTTACCCTTAGATAACAGTTCAATTATATCAACACTGATATCATAATCAGTGTAATTAAACACTTTAAAATCCCTGTTCTTATTGAGTAAAACCTTACAATCCAAGTGGTCATTATGTTGTTGACCTGCCTGATCCCCTTGGCTCACCATCTCTTCCTCCTGGCCCCCTTCCTCTTGTTGTTCGAGGACCGTTGGTTGGAGGCTCCCATTTGAAAATTTTCAGCCTGGGGTGCTCCTTTGTTGGTCTCACTTCGATTAACCCTGGTGTTGTTATTACCACTTGGGTTATTGTCCTGGTTGACTAACCTCTCACTTCTCCTACCCTCGTTGTTATTTGAAGGCCCATTATACCTTATGTCATCTTCCAACTCCCCTTCACCAGTAATATGGTGTTCAGTTTGTTGGTTAACAATAGCCATCTCCCTTATATTGCCATCTCCTCGTGTTGTTGGAATTAAGTTCAAGTATATTGCTGGTTTTGGGTAAGCTTTCCCATTTTTATAGTCATTAACATCCCTTGTTATTTTTTTCTTTTTGGTAAAGTTGAGCTTGGATAGGTGTTCATCAATGCTCACAAAACACCTTTCTTACTCAAACTGATACCTCTGATAATCAATGTCCTTTTTAATGAGACAATCAAGTTCGTTGATTTCCCCCAGCAAAATATTGATAGAAATCTGGTATTGTTCACATAACAAAGTCAGCAGTTCCAAACCGTGTTTATCGAAAAGTTCAATAAGGGCTATGTGGAAGGGTGATCCCTCCACTAGCCCCGCAGGGAACTGCCAATGCCTTAACCCTTTAGGCACAATCTTAAGCTTGATGCATTCATGGAAGTACGCAACTTCAAGTTGCAACTTCCTGACTTTAAACAGTAAATTACAGTAATTACAGTAAACTGGAAAATTATATGAGGAAATTATGAATTTTTTATTTATTTATTTATTTATTTATTTAAATTTGTTGACCGGGAGTGTCATTGAATTAGCAAAAATTATTGGAGAAACGTCGTAATTTGTTTTTAAGAAGTCCTGCAATTTAAAGCAACTGCTGGAAAGAAATATTGTTAAAGAGAGAAAGTTGTTGAGTAGTAAAGGTGGGACATTTTCATGCACCAACTGCAAACAATGCAGATACATCAGTAATACAAGTAGTGTTTTTTTTTTTTACATTTGAATAGAAGTGTTGAAGCTAAGAATAGATTTATCTGTCAAAGTGCTTGCATTGTTTATGTGGCCATCTGTAGTAACTGCTCACAATTTTATGAGGGAAAGAGCATTGGCAACTTAGGTACAGAATAAGAGAACACATGAAAGCCATTAAAGATAAAGATTATATGAATGCATTGGCTAGACATAGCAGAGAATGTTCAGGTTTTATAAATTCCATTTTTCTGGGCTTGAGCAAGTGGATAATAGTTCTTTTGTTAAAAGCTGCAACAAGTGTTAAGAGGGCAGAGAACTTAAAGGGCAAATTTGCCTTAGAGCCGATAGCTTTCCCCGGACTCAATGAAATTCTTAATGTAAAAAGTCAGCTTAAAGTTAATTAATTTAGTTTTTTAAAAATGTTATTTTACTTTGATGCTGCTATTTAAAATAGTGATTGAATTTGTAATTATTGTTTTAGATCAGCTAATGTACATATTTCTATAAAACATTTTGCATTTCATTAAGTGCTTTGTATGACATTTTGTTTGGCAGGATCTTACTGGTCAGTTCAGATTGTAATGATGTATTTAATGATTAACTAACAGAGTGTATTTCTGAAGACGCTCTAGTGAACATTAAAGGAATGAAAGTGCTAAGAAAGTTCTCAGTTTTGTTTTTTTAAGTCTTGGCTTAGCTCTAAGAGCCATCGGCAAACACACACACACACACACACACACACACACACACACACGCACACACACACACACACATATATATATATATATATATATATATATATATATATATATATATATATATGGGACTACTTCTGATTGTCGAAAACTCACTTTCTCGACAACCAGAAAATCAAACCTATTTAAGCGAAAGTTCAGTAAATCGAAAGTGCACTTTCGCAAAAGCCGGTTCTCCGAAGCACATTACAGTGGGGATAAAAGCATTTCATGGCTTACCTTTGGGTACATAGCAAAAACTCCTTTACTAATAATTACCTTCATTACAAAAGCCAACATCTAAAATTTATGAAACTTAACATCTATCTAGGCCAGATTATTAGAATCATCTGTATTACTAGTGACAATTCTGTACTTTTAAAAGAGGTTGCTTTTTTAACCAACCCATTTGTGGATAGGGGGTGTCCAGTACAAGAATTATATCCTTTTCCCCACTTTAGTGGATCTTGGAGTTAGTATATTTAAGTAGGGGGATGCAGGGTGGCTTGCCCCCTGCAAAATATTTTTTAAAGCAGTTTGGTTTTGTTTTTTTCGGGTTCGGAGGACCGTCTTTTGCGAAAGTGCACTTTCAATCTGGTGCACTTTCTGTTTAATGGGTTTCGATGTTGCTTGATCGAGATTGTGAGATTTTGATCAAGCAACATAGACCCATATATATATATATATATATATATATATATATATATATATATATATATATATATATATATATAGCTATAGATATGGTTTACCGTGAACAGGTCGAGATTAAGAATGTAATGCATTCAGTTTTCGACCCACATGAGTGATGTCCTGCATATTAATTAGATTAGGATGTCAAATGTCATACCGACGAATGTGAAGTTGGTATTATTCGACATCCTTCTTCACCTGCCTGCTTTTCAGCAGTAAGAACTTACACAGTTCAGTACTGCACAAAGCTGCAACTCACGTATTTGCTGTGGGGAGTGCACCCCCCAAAACCCCTGCAAATTTTTAAATTCCAACTCCGAGATCGCACTGCAATGAGGAAAAGGAATAATTTCCCAATTTGCACTCTACCGCCATCTCTATTCATTACATCAACCATGTATTTTCAAATGCACAGTGGGATTCGCTGTACAGGACACTTAGATTTGGAGGTTGGCAATATGGGAATTAGCCAAATCACATCTGACATTCCCATTTTCACTGAACCTTCATTCTCCATTTTAAAGGTAAACCAATATTGTTGTTACATATATTAATGACTGGACTGGTGAAATGAATAATGTTAGGCAAAGAACAAACAGAACACATTTAGGAAATGAAGCATCTATTGTCTTCAAAGATCATTCAACCCCTATGAAACAAGAAAATGCCCCTGGCAACTTTGGAATTCTAGATGCAGGTATTCAGCAATCTGAGGATCCAGTTTGTTTAGAAGGAAGCAATGAAGAAAGAAAGGAAGAAGTTCACAACAAATAAGGAAGAAAAAGAAACTGATTAATGTCTGTAAAGTAAAGGGAATCCATACTAAAAAGGACACTGCTTTGTTATGTAACACACAGGTTACAGGGAATTATAATATTTTTCTATCTGAAAACCTTCAGTCTACAGAAAAAGGCATCATTTTTCCAAAAGAGAAGGTAAAAAAAAAGAGGCAAGGGGCAGGTGAAAAGGAAGAAATCAAAATTGAACGTGAAAGGATTGAAGAACATTACTGTAAGAAAAAAGAAGAGAAAGACAGATGTTGACTACATGGCTCAAGCACTACCAGCTGGATGAGAATTGAATATACAATGAAAACAGCTGGATTAATAAAACTAATGGTGATGAAGACCTATCCTTCATAACAACTGATAGAGTAGATATTACTTTATTAGACGCTGGAGATTCTTCAGAGCTGGCACGCAAAGATATTCTTTTGATTGGAGATTCAGTTGAGGAATTGGTACTTATATTTGCAGAGATGATAATGAACATCGAATAGTGTTATGCTTGCCAGGAGCAAAAAGAGAAGATGTGAGACAAGTTTTGGAATGCCTTAATGTAAAGAAGTATGGATCCATTTTTATTCATGTCGGCGCAAATGATGTCATCTGCAAGGATTCTTTGACTGTTAGTAGGGAACTGACAGCCCTCTTAGATAGTATAGCTTGTACTGGTGTTAGAATGCATTTTTCACAAATCACCTATAGCAACTATTCCCGACTTGGGGTATGTGTACCCCCAGGGTTACGTGCTTGGTCATTTAAGGGTACACGGGAAAAAAAGAATAATGGCAGAGACAGGTGTTTTCCTGCGCATGTGGCAAAGTCTAATCAAGTGAAAGTGTGTAACGTATTCAGAAAAAGAAGGTTGTGTGCCTCTGTGCTGTGTGCAGGAAATCTGTATGAAAGCCTACTACTATTTTTACAAGGGTTATGGTGGTGCTGCGGTAGTGTTGTCGCCTCACAGATAGATGTTGTCCTGTTCGATTCTCAGCTAGAGCGTATTCTGTGTGGAGACATGCGTGAATGGGCATACCTTCGTTGAAGGTTGTGCAACAGAGCTGGCAAGTCGGCATGTACAAATCTACTGCCAATCATTAGCAGACCAGAGTTCCGCTGTGGCGACCCCTAACCGGGAAAAGCCGAAAGACACAACAACATAGAGGAAAAAGAAGAAATGGAAAAGAAAAATAAGAACAACTCCTTTGTGCCTTTAGTTAATAACAATAATTCAGTACATGCCATAGCGTTGTCATTAACTTTAAGCATTTGACAACCCTTTCCATGTCCAACTATTACTGGATTCATCCCTCCCAACATCATACCCACTGTTTACACTACTGTCTCTCCTTTAAACCAGGCCTCTATTGTGTTATTTTTGAAACTTCCAAGAAGTTGGCTGTCTAGTACATGCAGTTTTGAGTCTGGAATGCCTTTAAACAGTGGTCTAATATGACCTGTGTATGAGGGGGTGGATAGTGTCATATGCTGGTGGGTTTAAATACATGATTTGTATTGTATTTGCTGTTTATAATTGCAAAAGTTGTTTGTACACTTCAAAAGATTACAAAAAACTGATGTATGTTTAAAATGACAGTTGTTGGTGGAATACGCTTCTTCTGATCTTACAGGATCTTCCCTTCAGGCAAGGGCATACCTCTCAATTGTCCATGACTTTGGCTCAAAATTTTGCTCTGACCCTCCTAATACTGGTAAGTTTGGGAGAAAAGGTGGTGGCTTGCACATAAATAAAAAGTGGCAGTCATTACAATTCTAGACTCTTTTTTACTTAAGAAAATGCACTTTAATTCAAGCTCTCTTATTATGTCAGTGTTTCAAGTTAATAGTAAAAGCCACATAGCAGCAAGGACTCATTCTCCAAAATTATTTTTAGCACTTTCATCTCAGGAAATGACAATACTTCATCAGATAAAAGAATAAACCCAAATGAACTTTGAATATGCATGAAGCCAGATGACATCAGCATCTCATTGCACATTTAAAGAGAAACATACACAATTACTCTAAAATACGTATAGTGGCATACAAAAAAGCTTAGTATCAACAATTCAAATAGAAAAAAGACAGTTTTATATTTGAATTGTTTATAATATTTTTTTTTATGTATGTCATTATATGTTCATTTGGGTTATACTTTTATCTGATGAAATCTTGTTATTGTCTGAGACGAAAGTGCTAAGAATAAATTTTGGAGAACAAGTCCTTGCTGCTGTGTGGCTTCTTCTGTTATTCAAGTGTCTGTGGATTTTTATGCTGTTCAAGTTAATAGTACTAATATTTTAAAAAGTATCCCTTATTGGGCATTTGCTTCTGATTTCTGGATTTGTCCCTGATTCAGGAGGTAAGAGGTTGAGCACTATGCACAGGCATTAAATCTGGTTAGATTTGTCAGAGCAAGCAATTGATATGTGGGCTTACTTCAAGTAGCTTAATAGTCACAACCTTTTCTGTACTATTCAAGTCAGTGTATCTTACTTTCCATTTAACACTCCATTTTCTCCTATCAGCTCTTCCATGCTTTTCTCTGTTATATCCACTTATTTTTCACCCTGGCCATTTTTCCTCTTTTCAGTCACTTCATATCCCCTCAGTCTTCCCATCCCTTTTTTTAATAAAGTTCTTCATCATTCTGATGTCCTACTCTTTCCCACCCTGCTGTTCTCTCCCCTTACCCTTCACCTTTTGCTTTATACCCCCACCTCCTTGACTCATATTTCTTGACTTTGTGTTTTTCTGTTTTAATATTAAATCAGTTGAGCCCAGTCTCTTGCCTTGCTTCAGTAGAGAAGTTTTATAATAGCCAGCAACACTGTTATGTCAGACTTTGTGTTTTATACGTCAAATTTATTGTCATTGTAATAACATGTAACATAGGCAGTTTATTCTTCAAGGACAGCGGGCACTGAATTTGTAGATGAAATACTGAAATATAAAGTTGTTTGGTAGCAGCAACTTTTTCATTAGTTACAGATCTCTTTAATGTGTAATCAGTCAGGTAACTTTTATTTCTGCAGGGATTGTGCATATTGATTTATATTGACATAAAAGCAACTATATAAATTAGAAAAATATGAGGGGTAGAGTTTTAGGGAAATGGACTGCCAAAGGGTACGCAAGTCAAAAAAGGTTGGGAACTGCTGACCTATAGAAATGGTAGTCAGGTTACTGTGAATGAAAAGATTCTTGGGGTAATTACCTATATGGAAAAATGTCCTGTTTTAAAAAATGGAAATGTATAGAGCATCCAAGCCTAGTTTTGGGCACATGTGTTCAGACAGGATGGCATGCATTTGCCAAGATCAGGGAAAATAATTTTTGCAGCAGATATTTTGTAATGTTTGACAAACACTAGGCAGGATTTTTGCCAGGTCAAAAATTTAACAGTTCACTGATAGTAACATTTATCTCTGATGGTTGTTATTGCTAGGAGCATTAATAATAATGTCTTTTTACTGGAAAAATTTCTACGTTACCACAAGATTGATGTCGTTATTGCTTGTGAAACATGGTTAAAGAACAATGACTGGAAACTAGTTCCATCAGGGTATAAATGAGTTTACTGTAACAGACATTCTAACAAAAAATCAGGTGGAGGAGTTATGATAAGGATTAAAGATAGTTATGAGACCCGTGATTATAACATGTTCAGTGATAACACCAATACTATAGACTGTGTAACTGTGACAATAAAGACAACCCTGGAACATATAATAATTGTTGGAGTGTACAGACCACCAAAGTCAAGTGCAGATGACCTAGAGGAATTCATACATTTCTTGCATGAAACACAATAGGGAAGAATATTAGCTGAGGACTTAAATTTACCAGAAACAGGTTGGAATAATATTGATTCAATGACGTTGGCAAGGAAATTATTCACAACGTATATTCAGGAAAAATTGCTTCAGATTAAAAAAAAAAAACTACCAGGGGACAGAACATACTAGACATTGTTTGTGTTCCTAAAGAAATTACTGTTACTTCAAGTCAAGTTTTACCACCGTTGATGTACAGTGAACACGGGGTTATAAAGGTTAATTTGCTGCTAGATAATTCTGCCAAATTGAAATCTAAACCAATGCACAGAAGGTTAATTACAGATTATATGGAAGCAAAACAGTCATTATGTAAAACTAACTGGAATGAGGTGTTCAGTGGAAAAACTGCAGATGGAATGTGGAAAGTGAAAAATGTTCAACATCAGGATCTAGGCATACAACATCGGGGGATATATTTCCATAAGAACAAGATATCTGATTAAGGTGAGAAAAAATATATAAGAAATGGAAGAGAGGTAGAACTACAACTTTGAAAAATGAAATAAACAGGCTGAACAAACAGATTAAGCATAATGTGGGACAAGATCAAGAAAAATTTGAAGAAAATGTATATAAAGATATTGAGCATAACAGGAAACCTTTTTATAGATACATAAGATGTGGACGGAGTAAAGCCACACATATTGATAAACTGAGTGCAGATTCTAACATTTATTCTCACACACAACAGATTACAGATATATTTACAAAATCTTGTGTAAAACAGTTTGGCTCCACAAAAGGGGTGATAAGTTGTCCTAGTGACATCCAGGTAACTGCAGATACTGTGACAGTGACCTGAGACACTTCAGCAAGAACTTATGGTACCATTATATCTAATATTTGCTAGGTCATATAAATATGGGGAGATTCATCAAGATTGGAGACATGCAGTTATTAAACCTGTCTTTAAGGGAAAGGGGAGTAGGACAAACCCAGAGTCATATAGACCCTTAAGTCTACTTTCATGTTGTGGAAAAATAATGGAGAAGGTAATACTGGATAAGTTATTGTCAGAACTGGATAAAGTGGGACTTGAAACCATATATCAGTATGCATATATTGAAAATAGATCTATTACTACCTGTAACGTATTATAACAATATAATAACAACTATGAATGGAAAAGGTGTGCTGTGATGCAATTTATATAGATTTAACTTCAGAATTTGATAGAGTCATGCACAAAACACTGATCAATAAATTAATACAACTAGGTATTAATGTACCCTTGATAAGATGGATAACTGTATGGCTTACAAATAGGACATGGTATCATAAAGCAACTGGACAGGTGAAATCCTTGGTTATAGTCAGGGTGTCACAGAGGGTTCTGTCCTAGGCCCTTACTTGTTTAGATTGTATTTTTCAGGCCTAACTTTTTCACCTGAGGTGTTCTACTGTCTATATGCAGACAACCTTAAATTGAGTAAACTGATTACATGTGTTATAGATAAGGCATGTCTGCAAAAAAACTTGACTAAATTGACCATTTGGGCACAGGAGAGTAAAATTATGATAAATACATCAGAAACTAAGCATATGAGATTTGGGAGACATAAATTGAAAGGTGAATATTTAATACAGCAGACAGTGATTGAAACTGTAGACTCATTTAAGGACCTGGGAATATGGGTAGACAGCTATAAGATTTTCTAATAATATCACCCAACTGGTTAATGGTAGTTATAGAGCTATAGGTTGTATAAAAAGATTTCTAAAGACTAGGAAATCAGAAATGATGAAGTCATTGTTTGTTAGTAACATTAGACCAAAACTTGAGTATGGAATAACAATATGGAAACCCTATAAGAAAACAAGCATGAGTAAACTGGAAAGAGTACAGCGAAATATACAGAGAGCATCCATGGATGTGAAAAGTTCAGTTATTATGAAAGACTAAAGTATCTGAATTTGTACAGTGTCTCTTACAGATACCTAAGAGGAAATCTTATTCATGTATATAGGGCATTTGGAGACAACCACCTCTGGGAATGTTTGGTGTTATCAAAAAGTACTAGAGAATCATCAGACAACCTATGTAGAAGATTCAGGTCTATATCATATATTCGAAACTCCAAAATGTCGGACACCATATGTTCGAACTTGGAATTTCGAATATTGAAAACATCGAACACTCAGAATAGCAAATTTTTCCCATGGGAAAAAAATTGCTGTTCTGAGAAACATACACCCAACACAAGCACACCAAAATAAATAAACCACACACATACATTTAACAAAACCCAACCCCACACTAAACCACACATACATTACTAACTATCCACTTACCCTAACCCGCACCCTAACCCTAAAGTCCGTAACTATTGCACATATACCCTGCAAATCTATACACAAACAAACTAATTAATTCACACACATAGAATTAACAAAACACAACCCTACACTACACCATACATACATTACTAACAATCCACTTACCTTAACCCGCACCCTCACCCTAAGGTCCGTAACTCTCGCACCACAGTGGGGGGACGAAGCAGTCATGGTCACCCTATAAGGTTTAGGCCAAGGCATAGTCTAGAGGTACTCTTGAATGTATGCCCAGCTAGCTGCTGGTGTCAGCAAGTAAGGGAATGGAGCACAGGACTTACAAGAACAGTTTATCAGGCAGCAGCAGCATGATGAACCTGTCTCCCTGCTCCTCTCCCAGGTGCAGGGGGATTGCAAGGGCCAAGAGTTTTTTTTTGTTTTGTCTAGACAGATAGGACCCACCTGTTGAAAGTCTAAGCTGGGGTGTGGTCCAGGTGCTGGCACTAGATGAATGGGTTATGGAAAGAGCCAGGTGATATGAAGTCTGTGGTACATGGAAAAAAATATTATAAACACACAATGAGCATCTCATGATCATTACCAAATGCCAAGAGGACCAGCACAGAATAAAACAACTAAAGTCTAGTCATAATGACATCATTGAGTATGTTAATGCTTATATTCTCTGTACTTCAATGATTCCATAAACGAAAATGGAATGGATCCCTGAACCTAATTCATTTTAGAAGATAGTCTACTTGTGTAAAAAATATTCCTGATAATCTTGCCAAAAATATCAGGCTACAGCAGGGATGACATTATCAGCATTATTTAGGTCCAAAGAGTTTTCTATTGTTGTTGTTGAAGACTGGACTAAGCAAGATGTCCCTTGCAACAGAGGGAAAAATGCTGGCACACACAGAACTCTGAACTCTAACAAATGAGCCCACAACATCATATACACAGTAAACAATCTGGGAGACAAGAAATCAGTTCACAAATTTTAGGGTTCATCCAAAAGATAATAAATACGAGCCAATCATAATCTGGAACTTGAAGTTCTATCTACAGACAAAACAGCCTCCCAGATTTGACTAATGTATAGCCCATGATGTCCAAAGGAGAAGAAAATGCTGCTCATTTCTGTAGCACTACTTACAGATGGTATCGACGATGAAGCATTCTTCTTCTTCTTCTTCTTTTGGCTTTTCCCAGTTAGGGGTTGCCACAGAGGATCAACTGTGTGCTCATGATTGGCAGTGGAGTTTTACGGTGTCGAGTTGCCAGCCCTGCACCCAACCTTCCACAGAAGGCACATACACGCACGCACTCACGCCTATGGCCAATTTAGAGTGTCCAATCCACCTACCATATGTCTTTGGGATGTGGGACGAAACCCACGCAACCACAGGGAGGACATACAGACTCCGCACAGAAGGCACCCCAGCCAAGGATCGAAACAGAGAACCTCTTGCTGTGATGAGGCAAGGCTAACCGCTGCACCACTGTGGCTGCCAGTAGTATTATTGCAGGTCTGAAATGCTCTCTGTCTTTTGTGACAAGTTAAACTTGTTCCATTCTTTCTTCAGCTCTGATACATCAGCCTGCTGGAAGCTCACTTACTGGTTGTTTTCCTGCACATTTCACAATCACTGTTTTTTGCTGTTTATATCTTTAACATTCTTACCAGATGCAATGATCAGAAACAGTGCTACAGAGAAATACAAAAAAATTCTTGGATCTCTTCTGAACCCTGCATATTTCTACTTGCTTTGTTTTGTGTTCATTCTTCTTTACAACTGCTGTCCTTTCAGAGATCCTCTTCTCCTCAAAAAGGCATGAATACTTGATAGAAATTTCCCTCCGGTAGTACCCCATTTTAATGTTTGCTTTCCTCTAGAGGCTTCAATTTGTTTGGCATGAATCTGTTGTACAGCAGCACACTGTGAGTTATACTGTTCAGTGAATTGTTCTCAAATGGCTGCCCCCTTCCACAACTGAGAAACTCTTTCCTCTCCACAGACAACACCAAGTCTAGCAATGCCTTTTCTTGAGTAGGTTCTAGTACTATGTATCCGATACATGTTCCTTCCAGGGGTAGCAGTTTTAAATTCTGAGACTTGCAAGTATCAATGTTTGACAATGTGTCTGTAATATACTGCATACAAAATTGCCATGTCTTGGACTATTTCTTTTTCTCTGAAGTATGATGATCTTGAGGTTAAGTACTCGGGGTGTAGTCCCCAACATCTGGGGGCATCCTTACAAAAGCATGTTTAAAGGAGGTAAGCAGTTGTTAAAATTTGCTGTTCTCTAGTTCGCTGTTGTTTTTCATAACCCAGGACTCACATTTGCAGGTGTCTAATCTGCAATACAGAAACCCATACAGTGCAACTCGAGTTACCCTGCTCAGGTGGGGCTGCAGCTAAGGTAGTCCAATTAACATCTAACACAATAAGATTCCCTATCAAGAGCAGCTGTCCATTTGTTATGTGAAGGATGCACACTATAATTTTCTTTTTAGCTTCCTCATCACAAAGGGGTATTTTGTACAAAATGATTCTGAGGACTATGCTGACACTACCCTGTTCTGCCGTCATTTGCATGAAGCCTTTCATCTCTTTTGCTGGTCATTTCTGCTGATTTGAATCACTCCCCTTCTCTTTTATAAAAGACTACCCCTGTTCCTCCTCTCTTGTGTTTTTATCCTCTGTGACCAACCCCCAACACAGGAGTGCATTCAAGTATATATAGCCAAGTTATTGTTGCTTGTGTATCATGTTTATGTTACTCCCACAATATCAAGCCTTCCATCAAACAACTACATGAGCAGTTTTTTGACTAGACTAGAAGAAATGGTATGCATTACTTTCCACTGTTCTTTTGTCTTGTTCTCTGTTGTATAATCTATCATGAAACTATACATATGTTTTCTGCATTTAAATTAAACTATGCATACCTTTCTTAATATGGGCATGTATATTACTTGACTATTCTTATGTCCTGCAGACAGACCAGTATTTTTGAAGCTTAGCTGTCCATCCCCATTGACAGGCATTAAGCACTTTCTGGTGAAATATTTAAACATATCACTAAGAATCTTGGTTCTCCAGTCAGAAGTTAACCATCATTCCACTCTATATATACATCCTCCCAAGATGATCCCTTAACATTCACTGAAGTCAAAACTCTTAAACTTTACACCAGTTTTAAAGAAGATTACACTCCAACACCTTACTTCTCTAAAAGGTGTCATCTAACAACTAAATGTTTGCATTTCATCAAAGGAAAAGCAAATAAAAATAAAAATGATTGATTGTATCATATGAAAAGTGCTAAAATGCTGACCACAATTACTTACATTTTGTGTAATACATATATAAATCATGAAATACAAAGCAGTATGCTTATTTATGAAGAACATCTAATATAAAAATGTTGTTGTTGTTGTTGTGTCTTTCGGCTTTTCCCGGTTAGGGGTCGCCACAGTGGAACTCCGGTCAGCTAATGATTGGCAGTAGATTTTTACGTGCCGAGTTGCCAGCTCTGACGCACAACCTTCAACGAAGGTACACCCATTCATGCATGTCTCCACACAAAAGACGCTCTAGCTGAGAAGTGAACAGGATAACGTCTTACTGTGAGGCGACAACGCTACCGCAGCACCACCACCACAGTAGCATCTAATATAAAAATACGGTCTAATATTATGGTATAGAAGCACACAACTGGCTGAATACTGATGAATATATTGCACATTATACAGTTTGTGTGTGCCATGTGCAGTACTTACTGTATACACCTATTTATCAAGATATATACACTCTCGATACTATATTTATAGTTAAAACCCAAAATACAACAATGTACATAGCACAGTGGAAAAGGCGATGTCAGTACTGAAAATTAAACACTAATATACCCAAAGTATCACGTTGATTTACAATGTTATTCAGGGCTTATATCGCTACTTATTTTCACTTTGTGCTATCTTGTAAAATATTAGGTGACTTGAAAATGTTTGGCAGTTATATCACTATAGGAAAATATTGCCAAGGATGTTTTTTTTTCTGTAGCAGATATGACTTTTGAGCAATTTATCACAATTAAAATATGTAAATCTGCATATTGCTGAAAAACAGTATTCAAAACACTACTATAGAACAAAGCAGCCTTCAAGGATATTTAGTTATTCTTACTTTCAAAATATTCCATGTTGTTTGAGGGTATATTTTCTATAGGATTTGAGGAACTCAAGCCTGGCAACGGGGCATGATTTACTTTTTGTTCCTTCTCAGCTCTGTAGCAGCCAAAAGATTAAGACAACTAACTGTTCCCAGGCTGCTTGCTGTAGTACACGGTTTGATTCCCTTAGCCTCCATTTGCCTAATGAGTAAGTCATTTAACTTGACAATCCTCTTGGGTCACCCCCAAAAAGAGGCACTTGTATCCAGTGAGCTTACTCGGTTAACAAATAAAAATAAAAGAAAAAAATAAAGACTGTTGTATTAGTTATAGATTCTAAGTTTAGATTCATGGCTGAAATGGGTACTCATAAACCTAGAGGATAAGATAAAAACAATGACATGAAGAAACTCATAGAAAGACACGCAAGATACCATTTTCTAATTTAACATCGACAGGAAATGAGCAGGGCAGAAAAATCAAGACATATCTGACTGCTGAACAGGAAGAGCTTAGGCTATCATTTCTCCTGCATTAAAGGCTGCAACAATAACAGGTTCGCCAGGAACTGAAGTTATCCTAAAAGAGCTCAAAATGTTACATAAATTCAAAAACTGCAGTAGGATATTTTATTTCTGAACGATGTCTACAAGCAGAACAAATTCCCAAGGGTAAAAAACTCTCACAGTACCATATATCATGGTCAATCTTTTTAACCAATCAGTTGAAGTACAGGAGAATCCTTACTATAATAACCAAAACCTGTTAAGGGAAGCAAAAATGAGGGTACATAAACTTTTACTGAAAATAAAATCACCTCCCACAATTTTTGGATGTTGAAATTACTTTTGATAACATTTTCCTTGATGCATCTAAAGAAGAAAAGATGATCAGGCAATGTAAATACTAAGGGGCAAGTCAGATTATGACAACTGGAAAGCATACCTGATCAAAAATACAAAGCAGAGCAATGCAACAGAAGTGAGTGAGAAAACACAAGTAAACAATCAGGCAGCAACTTTTCAAGTTTTTTAGAATGGTCACCAGTATAATTTAGGGTGCTCAATCAAGTCTCAACTTTGTTATGAACCAGTCAGAAGTGACTAGAGTTTATTCACATCAACAGGAAATGAGCAGGGCAGAAAAATCAAGACATATCTGACTGCTGAACAGGAAGAGCTTAGGCTATCATTTCTCCTGCATTAAAGGCTGCAACAATAACAGGTTCGCCAGGAACTCTTGCTTATTTGTTTATTTGTATGTGTCTTTGTTTACCGGGAAGGTTTGACTGGGTAATACCCATTTTCAGCAGAGTCCAGGGAGAAAAGCTCCATTTGCTTACATTGCATTATGCTAAGTTCCAGTTAGACACAGAGTAGTTACATTTCTATTTACATTTATATACAAACAGGAGTTACATTTATACATTCTAAGATTTTACACAGGTGGAAATAAATAAAGAGAAATCCCACATGCAACTTAGTGAATTGTACAAGCAGCAATTATGTACAAAAATTGTTTTGTCATTTCAGTGAGAGGTTGAGAGTATTCTGTTTAAGGAGAGTATTTGGAGAGTATCATATGGTGAACACAAAGTCTCAACCTTGAGATAAGCATGTGCAGGACCAGGATTGGTTAAGATGTTGTTTAAGCAATGGTTTAAAATGACTGAGTTTGTTGCAGTTTTATTTGTGTGGCGATACTACTCCAGAGTTTATTAACATATTGGAAGTAGAGCGAGTTTCCTGCAACCTAATTTGACTTACTTGTAAGTAATACGAATTTGCTACTAAAGCTGAGGGCCCTTGCTGAACAGTAGGTCAGTAATAAGTTATGCAGTGCAGGGCATTTTTCTGGATGAAGAATTAGTTTGTGTGCTGAAGTCAGTTGTAAATATGTTAAGTAATTGTGTAGTTCAAGCTAATTTAATTGTTTTAAGCTATGACAAAGGTGGGTTCGGTGGCAAATTAAGCTAGTTTCTTGTAGCAGTAGCCAAGTTTCTTTGAGTATTATTTAAGTTTTTTAGGATAGGAGCGGCGTATAAGGGAGTCGGGAATAAGAAGGTGGTGGCTACAGTTTTTCTTGCAGTATCTGTAAGGAATCCATTGATTCTATAAAGGAATGGAAATCAAACCAAAAGTAGATAAAATTCAGGCTGCAACTGAATGCGACAAAAAAACCCCAAAAGAAAGCATATAAGGTGAAGGATCAGATGAGAAGGCAAGAACTGTGGAAAATGCATAAATATAGTTTCAAGTATAGAAAACGCTTCAAACAATCTCATGTTGATCAGAATTGAATGCAGGAATGGTTAAGAAGAGGCAAACTCAACCCAAAAGATGAAAGGCTAATATTGGCAGCACAAGATAGTGGACCACAAACATGTTGGTTTACAAAGTCCACTGAACGTGTGGGAGAAACAGACAAATGTAGGTTTTGTAAAACAGAATTGGAAACAGTTGCATACCTTGTTGCTGGTTGTGACATACTAATAGCAGAAGGACTGTATACTGAAAGGCATAATAATATGGCAAGACTGTTGCACTGGGGATTGTGCAAACATTATAATACTGAGGTAGCTGAAAAACACTGCAAACATGAGCCACAAAGCATCATAGAAAATGATGAATTGTATATCACATGTGATCATCCATTACCAACACTTCAAAAGACAGATGCGAGAAAACCAGGTATAGTTGTCCATGAAAAGAAGACAAAAGTAGCATTGATCATTGAATATGCTACACCCAGTGACTACAGTGTCTTACATACAGAGAGACACAAAGTCATAAAATATCAGGATTTGCAAGCAGAAACAAGAGCAATGTGGAAGAAAGGTACCCAGGCAGTTCCAATAGTAGTAGGAGTGACAAGTCTTATAAAAAAGAGTCTACAATCATACTTAGATATGTTACTGATACATGTAACTCGATACAAATTGCAGGAGTCATTACTGGGCACATTGGGGGTGTTGCTAAAATCACTTCTGGCTGACATCAAAGATTGAAACAATACTAATTTCATGAACTTTAATTGTACTTTGACTTAGGAATGGGGTCCATTCCCATCATGGTATTAGAAACCCAAAAGATCTGGAGAAATTAAAAAGAGAAGCCTAGTTTCTGGTGAGTAGATTTAATGGTGCACAGTATACTGCTCGTACTTGAGATTGCCATCTATTATAATGGCTAGAAGTTTACTGTGAGTTGCAGTTTCAATCACATTAACATTTGCTGACTTTATGGTAAAAAATTGCTTTTGATTTTACAAAATGATATAAGCAGTTCAATTTTAAAACTGTGAATTTGATGAAACACATTTTGTCTGACATGAAAATATTTGTTATAAGCAACAATCACAATTTTTTTCTCTCATCCTTGTGTTCGCAAATGTAAATATGTTGGCATCTTTATGTATGTTTATCAGGTATCAGAAGTTAAGACATTTGGTGCAAAATATTTACTTAATGCATGTTTTAATTGTGTGGTTAAGAAACCACCAGATAACTATATTTGTACACTGAATCCCACAATTAATGTGTTTTTTGCTTGAGGAAAAATGTGAAAAAGAAATTCATAGCCTTTTGATACACATTGTGAGAAACCATTTTACAACATGACTGACATAGTTTAAAATTAGATGTTTTATAAGTCAGGGCCCTTGTGGTCATAGAAACTGCCAAAATCACACATATCTGAAAAGAATAATTATCACACATTTTTTTTTAAATCATATAGAATAGTAGACATTGATCTCTTCAAGACCAGCTATATGATTTTTGCATTGTAACAAACCTTAGAATACCTACGTTTTCAGAATTTTGAAACTGCAGAGACAAACATGTGATCCTCCTTTTACACTGACAGTTATTGTTAAAGGGTCAAAAACAGAGCCATTAGCTATGGCTCTAGATTTTAAGTTAATTCCTGTGGCCTAGTTCATCCTCTCATATACCACAACATCCTTCCACTTTGCTGAAAAAAAAAAAGATGATTTTAAAGACAGTAGTGGGTTCATTACAACTGATGTATAGAGATTACTCTTAGTAATTCCAATGGAAGAAGGCACTCTTGTAGTCATAACTGTTTAAGAAATTAGGATACTTACCATACACATAGTCATCAGCTTTTTAGACTTAATACAAAACAACAGCGTTTTCATCATTTGTGATAATAGGTTTTACATATAGATGCCTGGTGTAGCTTTAGGGGCAGTAAAGGCTGATTGCAAGACAAGGTATTTAATGGGTTCTCCCGGTGCTATACACATTTCCTTTAAGTAAAATTATATTAATGATGGTTTTTTGCTTGGCAGGGAGACCAAAATTCCTTCAAATATATTTATATAACTGACAGAAGCAGTATTTTAAAGTAAAAAAAAATAAAATAAAATGATAGCTCTACAAATTTCAGATTAAATTTATTAAAACAATTAACTAAACACTTTCATACTTAGTCTTTTAGAACTTCATCAGGCTAGTAAAAAACAAATTCATGGCTTAAATACAAAGTTTCACTTGTACATGATATATGCATCTAATTACTTTAAAATAATAATGCTGGAATTACCAACTTGCAGGAAAATGACAAAATAAAAACAAATGCTTAAAAAATGATTTCAGAAAACTATGCAGTTTAATAAAACCAGTTTTCTACTTGATTATCTTAAACTCGGACGAACTAAGAACCAGAACATTAGAAAGAAACATTTTTTAAATTCTTTGGCAAAACATATTGATTCACACTTTGACTGATATTTTCTTTTTTTTTAGTCTTGAACAGGTTGTTAAGAACCCTGGTTGGGGGGGTGGGGGGAGCCTTGGGCAGATTTACTTTAAGCTTCAGAGTTACGATGGCAACTCAAGTTAAATGCCACTGCCCCCCCTGGTTTGAATAATCATGTATCTATTAGCAGTATTTTGAGATTAATGTCCTATGATGTGTGACAGATTTTGATATATTTTGTTATGAGTCGAAATGGTTATATGTGTTGTCCCTTCGTTAGGTTTCGTGGGACTTCAGCACCCTAATTCTTCAATAAGTAATCATGTTAAATAAGTGAAGTTTGATCATGTGTGTTGCCGGGAGGACTATTTAAAAGAGTTGATTGGGTAGTTTAACTGATTCTAATGAAGTCTGATTACAGATGAAAGCGTTTAATCTGATTACTTGCTTGGTTTTTATTTGTTGTATGCTCAGTGATTTTTATTGAATACATTTTTTATTATTCACTGTTGAGAGCCTCCGTTTCTTGCAGCTGGGTTTGAAGTTCAGTAATTTGTTGAGTACGTAGTTATCTTAAACTCAGCACTTACCCGGCCCATAATTGAGTACAACACCCCAGTCAGTATGTACCGTACTAAGCATTTACAGCAATTAGAGACACTTCAGAGGTTTCTAACAAAGAAGATCAAGGGCCTCCAGGATGTGCCTTATATGGACCGACAAGAATCCCTGTTACTATACTCTATATCATATAGACTTTTTAGGGGAGACTTATGCATGGCCTACAGAGCAACCTAAGACCCAAACCTAATGAACTAACTGCATATCCGTAAATCAAATGGGTCTAGGGCTACCCATTCCAGGGATTTAAATATGGCCTGCAACTTGAACAGGACATGCTGGAGGGACAGATGTGTCTCCCAGTGATTGCAAGGTCTTTGGAACAGGCTACCAATTTATGCAAAACAGAGCACCTCTATGACACTGTTCAAGAGGAACCTGGATGAGTGGATGGGGCACCATAAATTCTTACCATGGATAGCACCCACAAGCCTCCTAGACATAGGCAGTCATCACTAAATGTAATGTTGGGTATTGACTAGTACCTCTACAGTATTATATTGGGTTGAAACAGCTAGGCTTAAAAATGACCTCAGGGTCTATAGCCTAGTAATCTCCTATGATCCTATGAAACCTTTAATGAGAAGTTAAGGATTGGTCATTACACATTTGTTGAGCCCAGGGAGTTATCAGCTAATAAAATTTGCCATTCAAATTTCACCCTATCTACCAAAATAAAGTTCAAGATCACCTTATCTAGCAATTATTTTTCTAATATAAAAATATAATTAAAACCATTGTGTTGGCTTATATGTCTATAAAGGGCTTTACACTATTCCTGAAAGAAACTGCATGTATATATTCTACTGTTTTCAGTACTAATGTCCAAGCTGTAGTTGTTTTAAACTTTGTTGCTAGTGCTAACACACACTACCTTGAAACATGAATTTACAGAGAAGCTTTATGCAGTTACAACTGTATGCATTATAGTAGTGTACACCCCAAGATTTTGAAGCTAAACATGGTTAAAAGTCAATAAGCTTATCTATAGTGACAACAGGGAATGAATAGTTTGTATCAGATCCATCTTTTCTCAGACATATGTTTATTCCAAAAGGCTACAATGAGAAATTAGATATTGTTATTTTGGAAGTCAAAAAGGAAAGGGGAGGACAGTGCAGTCCAATAACAGAAGCTGAAGAGGTGAATTTAAAGACAGTAGATAATCTAGGACTTGATATAATCCATTGAATGGTAGTTCCATACAGGACTAATTACTGTGGAAAATTGAAAGTTTTTAAAAAGTAACAAATTGTGTTTTTAGCAGCAGAGAAAAGACTGTTTTGCATAGCAGAAAATATGGTAAATACAAGTATTTACTACAAGGCACTAACAAAGGTAGAAATACATGAATAAAAAAGAAGGGGTGCATTTTCCTGTGTGCTATGCAGAACATGCAGACAAGGCAGTGCCTATCTGTTATTTTATTTATTTATTTATTTTACATTTGTTGACTGGGCTAGTCTAACTGGATACATGTCCATTTTCAGAAGAGGCCTGGGGAGAAAAGCATACACACATATTATAATAAAGAATGTTGCAACAGTACAAGCTGTTGTTAATAAAAGTACAATATTCATAGTGAGCATAACACAAACAGTAAAGGTAATGTACAAAAAGTTGTTACTATATACATATATACATAGATTTAAATTGCAATGTCATGGTCTATATGGTTCATTAAGGATAAGTCAGTAGTTAGTACAGTAGAGTATAAGGTGAAGAGTATTCATAAGTATAAAGAAAGAGAGATAGTCAGGGTTAGGACAAGGGCATAACCAATGTCTACTAAGAAACAGTTTTAGTTTCTGTTTAAAAAGTGTTATTGAGGACAGAGATAGGAGTTCAGTGAGAAAAAGGTTCCAGTGCTTTCCAACAGTATTAGAGAACAGAGAGTCTCCTGCTGAGTTGTTGTATCTGCTAGTACTAATAAGTAGTTTATTTGAGGAGCGTAAATTTTTAAGATTGTTGTAAGGGGCAATGAGAGTAGAAAGCATTGGAATATTGGTGGGGTGATACAGGGTCTTATGGGCAATAGCAAGCTGGTGAAATAGAAGCTGATTTTGAAACTCTAGCCATTCTAGTTGCTTTAGATTAAGACAATGATGAGTTTTTAAAAGGAGAGCCAGTGGCAAATCTAGCAATATTATTATAGGAAATTGCCAGTTTGTTGAGGTTGTTTTTTGAAAGATTAGTGTATATAGGTGAAGCATAGAGTAGAGTGGAGATTAAGTAGGTTCTGGCTATAGTGGTCCTGGCTAATGGTGTAAGAAAGGGTTTGATCCTATAGAGGGACCCCAATTTCTTGTTGACAGTTTTTATTGCACTGTTTATATGAGTATCGAAGTTAAGGTTGCTATCTATTGTTATTCCTAAGAGTTTGGTAGTTGGGTCAGGAGATACGAGAGTGCCATTATTAGATATGAGTGTGAAATAAGCTGGGGTTGACTTTCAGGTTGGAGTGAAAAGTAAACGTTTAGTTTTTTTGGGGTTCAGGAGGAGGCAGCAGTTTAAAAAACATTGTTCTAATGTGTTAAATGCTTTTTGGTAAGGGACTGTAGTTCAGTAGAAGTGGCTGAACAAATTATAGTGGAGTCGTCTGCATATTGAATAAAGGTGGCTTGAGGAATTGCTGAGTGAAGGTCATTAATAAAAATGGAAAATAGTAGTGGGCCTAATATGGAGCCCTGAGGAACACCAAGGGAAATGGGGAGGTGTGTAGATATATTGTTATTCCATAGTACAGCCTGCTGTCTATTGTCTAAGTAAGATTTGAACCAGTTTATGGCTAGAGGTTTAAGTGAAAGGGATTTCAGTATATTTAAAAGGAGCTGGTGATTAACCATATTGAAAGATTTAGATAAATCTATAAAGACTGCAGAGGAGCGAATATTGTTGTTACGGTTTTTGTTGATGCAGTCTGTAAAGGATACCAGGGCAGTGGTAGTACTGTGGAATGGTCTAAATCCATGTTGACAGTTAGCAAGCAAGTTTATTTATTTTTATTTATTTTACATTTGTTGACCGGGCTGGTCTTGCTGGATATATATCCATTTTCAGTAGAGGCCCGGGGAGAAAAGCTCCACACAGATATACAAACGTATAAAAATATTGTTACATGGTAAATAAAGTATTAATAAACCAAATAAAACAGGTAGTTAATTATATTTCAGAGATCAAAACACTTAAAAAAGTAACAGTGAACATAATATTGCTTAAGAAAGCTAAAAACAGATATAATACAGTAAGTGTTATGTACAATAGTTCACATCAGGTTGAAGGATTTAAGCAATAAGTTGATTAGAGTTTAAATAGTGTCAGTCTTAATTACAAGACTAAGCATTTAAATGTTTGGAAGTTTGGTTAGAAGAGAAGAAAAACAGGGGTGAAGAGGGTTGTTAGTCAGGGTTACTACAAGGGCATAGCCAGTGCATTTGGAGGTGTTTTTTAAGTTTTTGTTTAAAGAGTGGCAGGGATGTAATTAGAGTTAGGTCATTGGGTAACAGGTTCCAGTTTTTTCCTACTGTGTTAGTAAACAGAGAGTCACCAGCTGTATTATTAGACTTTGTTAAGCTAGCAAGGAGTTTGCTAGAAGAACGTAGGGAGTTCAGATTATTATATGGGATTAAGAGTTTTGAGAGTATAGGGGTATTATTGGGTTGGTAAAATATCTTGTGAGCTATTGTGAGTTGGGGGATTATCAGATGGTTTTGGAATTCCAGACAGTCTCGTTGCCTAAGATTAGAACAGTGGTGGGTTCTGAAGGGATTGCCAGTAGCGAATCTGGCAATCTTATTGTAGGAAGTTGCTAATTTGTTGAGGTTAGTTTTCTTAAGGTTGGTAAATATAGGTGAGGCATACAAAAGGGTTGAGATTAGATGGGAGTGAGCGATCTTGGCTCTGGCTGTTGAGGTTAAAAAAGGTTTTATTCTATATAAGGAGCCTATTTTTCTGTTGACTATTTTAATGGTGTTGTTTATATGGTGATCAAATGAGAGATTATTGTCAATGGTTATTCCTAAAAGTTTGGTGGTAGAGTCAAGGAAAATGACAGTGCCATTATTTGAAGAGATTGAGAAGTCTAAGGGGGTGGACCTAGTAGTGGGTGTGAAGAGAAGGAGTTTTTTTTTTGGCATTAAGAAGGAGGCAACGTTTGGTAAACCATGTTTCTACAGTGTTGAAAACATTTTGAGTAAGAGAATATAGTTCAGATGGAGAGGTTGCTGAACATATGAGTGTGGAGTCGTCTGCATATTGAATACAGGTGGCTTGAGGAATTGCTACATGGAGATCATTAATAAATAATGAGAAAAGAGGTGGCCCAAGAATGGAGCCCTGAGGGACCCCGATGGTGAAAGGTAAAAAGGATGAAATTTGATTTTCCCAGAGCTGCCTGTTGCCTATTGCTGAGGTATGATCTAAACCATTTAACGGCCAGAGAATCAAAGGAAAGAGATTCAAGAATATTGATTAGGAGGGTATGGTTAACCATGTCGAAAGCTTTAGAGAGGTCGATGAAGAGTGCAGATGAGAGGATGTTTTTGTTACGGTTTCTATTGATGGTATCTGTAAAGGATAGAAGGGCAGTAGTGGTACTATGTGATGGCCTAAAGCCATGTTGACAGTTTGCTATTAAGTTATGTAGAGAGAGATGATGTAAAAGTTGTTGGTGAATGCATTTTTCCATAATTTTTGCTAAGGGTGATAAGAGAGCAATTGGCCGATAGTTAGAGTAATCATTAGAGTTCTCACCTTTATGTAAGGGGATAATGTGGGAGATTTTCCAAATATCTGGGATGGTTCCTTCTTGGATTGTCCTATTTATAAGGATAGATATAGGGTAGGCGATTACTTTGGCTGCTTTTTGGAGATATTAGGAAGTTGGTCAGCAGATGGAGTACACGGCTTAAGTTTATGATAAATTTATAGATGAGAGAAGTAGAGATGGGTTGTAGTTTGAATTTAGAGGAAGAGTGTGGTAAGTTGATGGGAAGGCTGGAGTTTTCAGAAATAAGTTGACTAGCTAGAGATTGTATAGTCTCAGTGAAGAAAGAGTTAAAGGTATTGGCAGTTTGATGGGGAGTATTTGGATCTGCATCAAGTGGGGTGGGTGTTCGGGAGTTACCTGGGGAAAGGAGCTTATTTATGCAAGACCAGAACTTTTGAGGATTATTTTGATGAGTCTGTTGAAGTTTACAGTAGTAGTTTTTTTTGTCTGTAAGTATTGCCTTTTTTGTACTATTTCTAAACTGCCTAAAATGGAGATGATCAGAGCTATTTCTGTGAGATCTCTATTTGGCCCAGACTTTGTTCCTAAGTGGAATTTGATTTCTAGTTTCATTCGAGAGCCATGGGGCTGTGTTGGACTTCATTCTGATGGAACGTTTAGGAGCATGCTTATCAAGAATAGATAAGAAAGTAGTGTTAAAATACTTTACAGCCTCTTCAAGTGGAAAGGATTTTAAAGGTTTCCAGTTGCATGCTCTGAGCTCAGTTTGAAATAATTTTGCGTTAAAGTGTTTGGTAGAGCGTGCTATCCTAAAGGTGGGGGGGTTTGGAAAGTCTTTCTTTTCACTTGTGATGTAGGTCAACGAATGATCACTTATATCATCTGGCAGGGTTCCTACTTTGTAGGTTTGTTTCAGTTTGTTAATGAGTATCCTGTCTAAGGTACTCTCTTTTTTATTAGGTTTGTTAATTCTTGTTGTAGATGCTATGGTTTGGGTAAAGCCATGGAGGTTGATATGAGAGGTAGGGTTGTCAACATTAACACTTTTCCAGTCAATGTTAAAGTCGCCTAGTATTATTGTTTCTTGGGGGTAAGTAGAAGATACCCAGCTAAGAAAAGCCTCTAGTGTAGTTATATTATTTCCGGGTGGTATGTAAATACAGATAATGTATAAAGATTTATTAGCGTTGATTTGGAGCTTAGTTATGAGGACTTCTGTGTTGCTATCCTAAGTTGGATTGGATGGTAGGGTAGAGATGTGAAGTCCATTTTTAAATAGAATTGCTACTCCACCACCTTTACGTTTTGTTCAGTCTAGTCTCACTATATTGTAGCCTTGGGGAATAATTTCATTGTCTTTAGTTTCTGGTTTCAACCAAGTCTCAGTGAGGCAGAGGATATCAAAGGAGTGAATATCTAGGAGGGCATGAAGGTGAGGTACTTTATTACTGATGCTTTGGATATTCAGATGCCCTATTAGGAGAGAGCTATTGAGTTTAGGGTGAGTTGTTTGGATTGTAGGATTGGTAGGGCCAGGGTTGGGCTGGATGTCACCATCTTTTAAGGAGGGATTATTTAATTTTGTTACTGAATTGTTTCTAAGGTAAGTTTGAATTTTCAATTTTTTTTCTCAGGGTAGGTTATGTTTAATGTGGGAGAGTCTGTGGTATTTAGGTAGAAGGTAACTGGGAGTGGAAGTTATGTTAGAATGTCTATTGAGGGATATGTGTGTGTAAATTGTAGTTTGTTTGCGGGAATGATTAAGCTGGAAATAGTGCAGTTTTTCAAAGGAGGTAAGAAGGTAGGCTGAGAAGAGGGTAGTTAAGAGTATAATTGTGAGTGTTAGCTTGGCTAGATTAGGGAGAGGCATCTTCGAGGAAATAATAAAATAAGAACTCGAGTGAAGGGATAAATTAGGGAACGAGATGTAGAGAAGAGGAAGATAAAAGGATACAAGAAGAGAAGAGAGGGGTCACTAAGATATACAAGTTAAGAGTAGGAGGATATGGTAGAGGTACCCTAAGGAGTGGCCTATTGTGAGTGCTTGTTATAAGGTAGGGGTGTGGCTAAAGTATGTGGGATGGGGTGAAGTATGGGATTGGTTGGAAGTGAGAGAAGGTGTGGTTAGGGAAGTATAAGTGTAGGACCCCTGGGGTGGGTGAGAATTGGGGGTGGGGTAGGGGAGCGGAGTGAGCCCATAGGATGAACGGAGCGGGTCACAGCTGAGAGAGGCTGAGAGGCAATCAGTTATGGAGAGAGACTGAGTTCTACAGATATAGGAAAGGTAAGAGACATATACTGTTACTAAGTAGCAGAGAAAAAAGTAAACAAAGGTATAGCTGTGCTGGGGGGATAGTTATGTAAAACAGTTTTAAAACAGAGAGAGAGATTTTTATAGAAGGTGCCAAAGGCGGGAAAGGAGGTTTGGATAAGGTGGTTAAGCAGTTGCTTAAGGATGCATTTTTCCATTATTTTTGCCAGTGGAGAGAGTAAAGCTATAGGATGATAGTTTGAAAAGTCATTGGAGTTATGTAGGGGAATAATGTGAGAGATTTTCCAGATAGTTGGGATAGTTCCTTCACTTATGGTTCTGCTTATCAGTATGGAAATGGGATAGGCTATGACTTTGGCTCCTTTTTGCAGGTATTCTGCTGGTAGTTGGTCAGCAGATGGGGTGGTAGGTTTTAGTTTTTGGAGAAGAGAGCAAATGAAGGAAGTAGAAACAGATTGTAACTGAAATGATGGAAGTGGGCTAGTAGTAGAAGTTGGCAGATTTGAGGTACCTGGAGATAGTTGACTAGCAAGAGTTTGGATGGCATCTGTGAAAAAAGAATTGATGGCGTTGGCAGTTTGTGTTGGATTCTCAAAGTTAGAGCCTTGTGGGTTAGGTGTGATGGATTGACCTGGGTGTAGTAGTTTGTTAATGCTAGTCCAAAACTTTTGTGGATTCTTTTGTTAAGTTTGTTGTAGTTGGGAGTAAAAGTTTTTTTTTATCTAAGAGGATAGCTTTTTTTTTGTAATATTTCTAAGTTGTCTAAAGTTTTGGTGGTCTGTAGTATTCTTAGTAGTACGCCATTTTGCCCAGGATTTGTTTCTAAGATGGATTTTTTTGCCTAGTAGCTATTGAGAGCCATGGGGCAGGTTTAGTCTTATTTCTAATAGAGCGTGATGGGGTGTGATGGTCAAGGATGGCTAAGAATGTGGAATTAAAGTATTCCACTGCTTCATCTAGTGGGAAGGATTTTAGTGGTGACCAGTTACACTGTTTAAGCTCTGTTTGGAATAGTTCAGGGTTAAAAAGTTTTTTGGTCCATATTGTCCTGAAGGTATTTGGGTAAGTTACGTTGGTTTTCTGTCTGATAATATAAGTTAGTGAGTGGTCACTTAGCTCATCAGGGAGGGTTCCTACTTTATATGTTTGAAGAGGAGAATTAGTAAGAATCCAGTCTAAGGTAGTTTCTTTGTTACTGGGTTTATTAATCCTGGTTGGGGAGGTAATAGTTTGTGAGAAGCCATATAGGTTAATATGGGTGGTAGGGTGTACTGTACTACAGGACTTCCAGTCGATACTAAAGTCTCCAAGGACTATAGTTTCTTGTGGGAGAGTAATAAAAAGCCAGTTAAGAATACTTTCAAGGGTATTAATGTTATTTCCAGGAGGTAGGTAGATACAAACGATGTACATGGATTTACATGTGTCGTCCTGAAATTTAGAAATGAGGATTTCAACATTATTGTATAAAGGTGGTCTAAGGTTTGCAGTGGTAACTTGTAACTCTGCTTTATAAAGGATTGCTACCCCCCTTCCCTTTTTGGTTGTGCAGTCTAATCTTAGGATATTGTAACCAGGTGGGGTGACTTCATTGTCATTAATTGTAGGTTTTAGCCATGTTTCAGATAAACATAGGATGTCAAATAGGTGGACATCTAGGAGGGCGTGGAGGTGGGCAATTTTGTTGTTAATGCTACATATGTTGAGATGTGCTATATAGAGTGAGTTAGAAGGTCTAGTAGGGGCTTGGGTACTAGCGTTGTTATAGTTGATTTGTTCAGTGGCAAGAGTATTGTTTGGGCTGGGGTTAAAATGTCCCCATCTAGCAGGGAGTGGAGGTATATTCTATTTATAGGGTTGTGAAACTTACAATAATAGTAAAGTGATTTCCTAATATTTAGATTGATATACTTGATGTGGGCCAGTCTATGATATTTGGCTTGTAAGTAGCAGGGTGTGGATGTGATGTTGATGTAGTTTTGGGAGATAGCTAGTAGTGGTGTGGAAGTGAATTTGGAGGGGAAGAGAAGGTTGGGGTATAATGGTTGTTCATAAGAGGTCAGTAGATAGGCAATAGTTAGAGGAGGTAAAGGTGAGGCAAAGAGTAATAGTTTTATTTGACTTGGGATGGGTAATATAGTCATTATCTTAGTTTAAGAAGTGGAACAAAAGGGGGTTAGGTTGTATCAACAGTTGAGAAGATGTAACAAGGAGGTAAGGTAATATAAACTGGTAAGGTGAAGTGACAAGAAGGGTTGGGAGTGCTAATAAGGTGTGCTGCTAGATTGGAGCAGACGTGATGGGGGTGTGATTTACAGGAATAAATGTACTAGCACTGGGGGCGGGTGGAAATTGGGGGCAGGGTATGGGAGCGGAGTGAGCCCGCAGGGCAAGCGGAGCAGGTAGAGACAAGTGAGTGAAACAGCCAAGAAGAACAATCAGTGGAATGCTGATTGTTAAAGGTAAGTTAATTTGAGGTAGGTGTAAAATGAATAAGAAGTAGAGTGGAAGAGTTCAAAGGAGGATAGTGGGTAATTACAGAAAAACAGGAGGTGTATGAAAGGACAATAGTAGCAAGGCATAGACAGCAGACAATAGAATAAGTATTTTCTGGGATAGTGGGATAGACAAAAGATAGAGACTGGAAAATGGTGCCACCTGGTGGACAGTCAAATATATTACAGCAGTAGTAATTTCTGGGGAAGGCTAATCTAGGGCTAAAAAGATGATCTGTTCAGCTAGGAGAGGTAGTGGTAAAGGAAGATAGGGGCTATACTTTGACTACAGGATACAGGGGGGTATGGCTGCTGGCTGACCAGGCTGAGAAGCTTATAATTACAAACAAGGAATAAGCATCCTACGAATTGGCTTTAAAGTCAGTATGAGGAAAACACATACTTTCTTCTTTCCTTCTTGGAAGAGCACAGGGGTACACTTATAGGGTGATGATACAGCTGGTAATTTGGGATGGGTCCTTAGTTGCCTGGTGGATTCTTAACTCCTAGTGGAGGGTAGGCAAGCTGGAGAGCTGAGAGCAGTTATAAAACAAGACAGCAAGCAGAGAGAAAGGAGAAACAAAAATCCTTATTAAGTTAGTTCACAGAAAAATGCCTAAGAAAATACTTTATCAGCCACAATTATACATTCATCCCACAAAGCTGGCTACAGTACAGGGAAAGATAACAACATACTGCATTTAAACAGTCATTCAACAATGTCAGAAACTGTGGGATAATTAACAACTAGTTTGGTCTGTATCTATCTGTGGTACCTTTATATAGTTAAAGCAAGCTAAATAACTCACTGAATACGACAGACCCAAATACAATTGCAGTTAAGGTAGATCTGTATCCAGTTTGGTACATTTAAATAGTAAATACACTGTAAAAAAATTCTTAAAATACAACAGGCTCTAGTATAATTCCTATTAGACAGTTTGTATATGTGTTAAAAACAGTCTTATCAGTTCAGTGTTTATCTGGCTAACAGCTAGTTGCGGTCATATTTCATGGTCCTGTCTTAAGTAAAGACGCCTGCTAATGCAATAATATAAATCACATAATCTTAATGAATGAAGGATGCGCTTATTAAAAATATCTAAAGCGTTGCAGAACACCTTGTTTTCTATGTCGTTTACCTGTCTAGAGGAGCTGAGTTAATTAGTATTACACACTATGCATTTGCAGTGACCTGGGTTATCTAAAAGCTGCTCCATGTGTATGGTTAAAGTTTATACATTGTTTGGTAGATGCGCATACTGTGCAGGCAATAAACAAAAATAAAGATTACTCCTATGACCGCTCATAATGCCAGGAGTGCAAGCAGTTGTAAATAGATTTTAATTATGGTTATGCTTATGTAGGCAATAAAAAAATATTGCTTACTTCTAAATCCCCATGTACTGTCGGAAGCGCATACAGATTTCAGTAAGTTCTGATTGTGTTTACGGCTATGAGGTTACAACGCCACTACTTAAGAGTGCCACTACTCTGAAACTGTTAGCCTCTCCCATGCCATTTATGTAAATTTTCACATACGGTTTATGTAGCCAGCCATGAAGTGTGCTACTCCTTTTATGCAAGGAAGACAATAAGGTGACTAGGGCAAAGAATAATTGAACACATGCATGCTATTTCCAATAGAAATGTATACAAGTCACTAAAGAGGCATTCCATCAAATGTAATGAATTCAGGAAATTATTCTCCGTGTTGGTAAGAGTTACTCATATTTAAAAAAGGGACATTTTAATGGGAAAAAAAAAAGACTGTCAACTAATCGTATGAGATAATTACCTCATAAACTTAAATGAACATGTTAGAATTCAACCTGTTTCAAAAAATGCAGGCAATAAGATAATTAAAGTTGCTGAATGGACCTGTTTTCACAATGAAGTTTCACAGCAGTTTTTACAAAAAAAAAAATGTTATACTTGTTACAGTAACTTATTTTATGGATATGGCACAGTTTAAGATGAATGTACCATTTATTACAACATTTTTTTTTTACTTAAGGACATCAGTGTGTTTAAAGTTTTGGGACTTGTACATTTTTTAGATAATGAGCAATTGTTATTACTTAAATCCCATGTTTTATCTTCTTACTTTGTGTGATACAGTCCAAGTGCAGGTAGAGACAAAACTTGTTAATAAGACTTCTTCATATGGCAATGGGCTATTGCTTCATTTTTGTTTTAATTTATAAAGCAGGATGCAATATCATATCAAAAGTTAGGTTATGAGAAAGAGAACCATTACCGATTCCTAAGATGTACCATTTATGGTTTTATGGGTACTCAGTCCAGATTATAAGTGTTTAGTAAGTACAGCTAATTTCCATATTTCAATAATAGTTAAAAAAGAACTGAATCAAAAAAATATGGTGGGAATTTATAAAAGAACTATGACATGTATGCAGCTGTGTACATGTCACAGTACCTTTTTGGTATTTAGCAAGTACTCTTACACCATGCTACATGGTTCTCCAACATGAAGACGTACAACACCATGAAAGTCTGGATCTTAGCTAAATGCTAAGGAAGCATTCCAGGGGGAGAACCACTTGATAATTAGCCAGGTGCTCTTTCACTGGAACCACTACCAGGAAGCCAGCTACACAGCCAAACAATTCAGTAAAGTGTTAAGTCATACAGATCAGCATGACCATCCCCACCACATCAATGCATGCTCAACCACTGAACACAAATGTGGTGGGGGGACCTCTAAATAGCAAGACTTATTTTAAAAGTGCCAAAAACTTACCAACAAAAAAATGGGGATTGAGTTGGGTGGATGGAACTGCCTGACACCAGAGAGAAAGGTGCAAAGTGCCATTCCTATACCAACATTACTACAGGAATCCGAGATGTGTGGCTACACTAGACACACCAGGGAATGCTTTAAGTGCTGTAATGGTATCAACGTTAAAATGGGGATCAGGATGTTGGGAGATATACCAGACCCCAAGGATTACTCTGTAAAGAGCCCTAAGGCACAAACAAGCACAGCAGCGATGGGGGTACTATCAGACCCACTCAGAGATGCCATAATGACACCAATGATAGTACAGGGATCTGGAGTGGAGGGAACCACTGGACACAAGTACAGCATATACTTCATAAGGGTTATTGGGAGGAACTAGATCACCAAGGATGACTTTTTAAAATGCACTGACAGTATAATGGGGATTGGAAGTGAGAGATACACTAGACACCACAGCCTAATACATAAGTGCCATAATGGCATTAAATTATTACAGGTGTAGCCAGATACCACAAGAGGGTAAGTACAGGGATTAAGGGTGTGTGTGTGTGTGTGTGTATGTGTGTGTGTGTGTGTGTGTGTGTGTGTGTGTGTGTGTGTGTGTGTGTGTGTGTGTGTGTGTGTGATTGTGTGTGTGTGTGTGTGTGTGTGTGTGTGTGTGTGTGTGTGTGTGTGTGTGTGTGTGTGTGTGTGTGTGTGTATGTAAGTGACTGGAGGGGGATTCCACTGCCTATAAGAGCAGCTGGTTACTACCACAATGTGCAGATCAGCCATGATCTGAATGTCAAGGTAGTAAATGCAGTTCTAGAAACATCCAAATTAGCTGATGAGGCCTCACTTCACCATGGCTAGCATATTCCTGAATCGCAAACAGGCACACCAGGTTCATGTTAGGAACTTTAATGAATTTCTGGATCTATGTTATCATGTAAAATTATATAAAACGGCAGATACACTTGTACCTGATAGTTCGCAGTGGGTTGCTATATTATTGAGTTTTGAAATTTTTCTTACCAAAAATTAATTTCAGGGAATGGTTTTGAATTAGTGTAAACATGCCTGGTCTACTTTAAGCACCTTTAAGGCCTTCAAAGAAATCAATGTGCATAGAAATCGTTGTTTATATTTTATACAAGCATTTACAACAGATGCAATATTGGCATTTATTTGTTGCAGTCTTCCTATTAATTTTCATATTTGTTGTATAAATTAAATAATAAGACAAAAACAACAACAACATGATGTACATTTTTTGTAATTTATTTACTTGTTTACTGTTTAAGTGAATATATCCTCCATGGATTCTTTTCAGCCACAACCACTATGACAAGGGTAGACATAACATACAACTATGGACGATTGAATGTCTTCCAGTCCACAAGCATGTTTTTGGAAGGAGAGAAAATGGTAGTACTCAAGGCAAATGCATACAAATAAAGAGAGGCTATGGAAACCTCGACAGAGACAAAGTGCGACCAAAGTTCAGGACTGAATGCTGAAACCTAGAGTTGTGAAGATGACAGCTTAACACTAGGCCATCATTTTGAGGCTCAGAAAACATTAAAGCTCTGCACTGTGCTTAATGTTTGCTTGAAAAGTCTCAGTGGAGATCACCAACAATATACACAAAGAGCAGGTACATAAAAGTATCCCATAGAAGATGGGAGACCAAAATGCTCAATGCTAATCTGTTCCCAAGTAAGGCGGCACACATTATTTTGTTCACTTTTCTTACCTTCATAAAAACGAATTTTATCCCGCAGGATAACCATGCCTTTTGTAAGTAACTGGTTCTGGAAAAATAAAAAAAAAAATAACATTAGCGTACCCCCTTCATAAAAAAAATGTTTCATAACTGTTTGATTTTTTATTCATAACTTAAGTTCTTTTTTAATACATACAACCTATCCGGTTCAACCAGTACATAAAACCTTATGATATCTGACATCATTAACAACTGCCACCTTAATAAAGACACAACAAAGACATAGCACTCAGTCTACACTTGTGTCCATTTAAGATGATTTCCATCCAGGATTGAAACCAAGGCAGTTGTTCTACCATCATTAATCTCAGGCATCAGCTTCTACAGAGCACATAAGTAGATAAACAGGCTATAAGCCATTCTCTACAACAATGCGACACCAGTTTAAAGACTCAGTGCAAACACATATTGTAATAGTTCAAACACAGTACCTCATGTATTTTATGGACACTTGAACATGTATGCAGTGAAACTTGCATGCCATCTGTACCCAAAACTGTACAGAGATACACATATACAGATAGATATGTATGTGTATAACTCATACCTGCAGATACTCAGTGAAAAATGACCCAAGTTCGGTTTTCAGCAGCTGCCTAAAAAGACAAAAATAAATAAATGAAAAAAACTTTCATACACATCAACATCTTATTATATATTATTATACAACAGCAAATCATTGGTATAAAAAAGCATGCACCCTGACTGAGAGTGCAATCAGCATGCCCATAATAAATTAAGCATTATCCGCAGGAAGACATCTGGCTATAAAATATTAAGTAAACGGAATGGAACAAAAGAAAGTTGTTAATGTAACGGTGACATGATTGTGCTTATCTTATGTGAGTTAAAAGGAACCCATTTTTACCTTAAGCCAGCAGAATGGGAGAAGACTAGAAGTGAAAGGACAACAGGTTCAGTTTTAATTCTCATAAGTACAACACCTGCAACACAACATAATGTAGAAACAAAATGTAAAGTATTGTCAGACAATAAAATTCCTCCCTAGTACATGGCATGAAGGTCAGTTTCTTTAGTTGAAATGATGACATTAAATAAAGAAATCATTGAAAAGACTCTTGTTCATTAATTAAAACGTGACATCCACACTCAAGCACCTGGCTGCTTGTGCTCTTTATTTATAGGGCCGGGTTACAAAAGCTACTTTTGCACAGAGCAGCATGCTGAAGGAAAACTTCTGGGTACCAGCTGCGGACACAAATTTCCGAAGGTACATTGCAAGCAGTTCGAGTACTTATTTATTCAGCATAGGATAATTATGGATTTCAAACACTCCCATCAGATTCCAAAAACACATCACAACTTAAATGCAACAAAGTGCAATGGAGACTCTGTTTCCAAAATCCTCAATGAATGCACTATAGCAACATAAGGAAAGAAACTTTTCCCACTGAATCCTACAGAATCCATAACAGTACCAAAAAAAAATGCTACCTGCAGTGAATGAACTGCAACAGGCTGTGGCCCTGCAAGTATTGGAGGAGGATCTGGTTCTGTATCCTAGAAGGCAGCCAGCTAGACAGAGTGGCAGACTACGACTAAGCCAACCTCCAGATCAATAAATCATTGACAGGTACCACTTAGACAGATGCCTGGTACATATACTTATTTATTTTACATTTGTTTACCGGGGAAAGTCCGACTTGGAACAAAGCCAATTTTCAGCAGAGGCCCGGGGGCAAAAGGCCCCAGATGCATGTCTTTGTAATGTGGAAGGAAATCAGACCACCCAGAGGAAACCCACACGAATGCAGGGAGGACATGCAGACTCCACACAGAAGGCACTCTGGCTGAGAATCGAACTGCAGAACCTCTTGCTGTGAGGCGACAATGCTACCACTGCGCCATCCAAGGCTTACATCCACGATACATAAGTTCATAGGTATTTAATAGGACAATGACCACAAGGGCCTTTTTAAGCCTAGCCATGCATCCCAAATCTCTGACAAGTTCTGATACTCTTGATAAGTGTAAGCATGGGCCTGGGATATGAACCATTTACAAGTTACCCCTGTCCATTAGAGACATAAGTGCCAAACTAGGGATGAATTTCTGGTTTCCCATCCAATTGTCCAAGTTGCACGTGAAGGAACTCTGCTTCACATGGATGGAGAGTCTGTTTCATAGATGGTGTAATCTCTGGGATACATACCTATCTCTCCAGAAGGTCCTATTTATATCACAGGCAAGGTTTAAGTCTTTAGAATGGGTAATTCTGGTGCTTGTGATCATTAGCTTAGTAAACACCTGTGAACCTATAAACCTATAAGTTAGTCATCATTACCCTGTGTGGACCCATGTGCATGATGCAATTCTGCTGCTGTAACACAAAAATAGCATCACATGAGTATGCGTGCATTTCACTATTGTGACCTCCCACAGCCTTAATCATGTTGGCGAGGATGGTCTGCATTTCATTCTTCCACACTGTATTTCCTGCCCATCCAAGGAGTGTCCATCCATGTTTCCGCAAGCACCTATTATAATATTGCTCTCGTGTGGCAAAAAATTGTCACCCCTAGGTCTGTTTGCCATCTGGAAGGCAATTAGATGGACATGGTTAGATTTATGTGGGGGTGCACTTACAGAGATGACTATGTTGACAGCTTATGACAAGTTACCCTCTCTACTTTCTTGTGAAATGCCAAAATCTAGGAAATTGACCCTGTCCTGTATAGTACTGACATCTAAAACAAAATATATGGTAGGAAAACAATGTCTAAATACATAAAACTTGGAACAACAGTATAACTTGTGATGTCTGAAGAGGTTGTCTGTGGGATGTGAGCCCATTACAGTGGATACCACTGCAGTGGAGGTCAAACCACAACAGCACTGTGCCACACAATCCACACACACTGCACGCGGTTTACAATAGCATATTACTTATAATATATGTGTGAAACAAAAATGTTTGATGGCTATCACACACATCCTGAACTATCAATAGCTGAAAGCAACTAGAGCCTAAACAGACGTGTAAAAAAGCAGACATATTAACCTGAACTGTTATACATGGTTAGCTTATATTAACGCAATCAATAGTGAGTGCTATCCCCATTAGCAGAGATTGTCTGCATATTATCAATTGAAGAACTTACAGAAAATGTTGAAAAGCGTGCTACACATAGTACATGGTAAACAGACATAAGCACATATCTAGTCTTATTGAGACAATATTTCTAGTACATGTTTTAATAAACATCAGTGAAGAAATATCCTTAACATTACTATGTATGTAGCAACATACAGATAATGTCTGCAAACACAAATTGTACAGTCACCAGCAATATATACAGAAAAGTAGTTAGCGAGTCCTTATGTAATGTTCACTTGTGCTGTTTACATTTTTCTGTAAAACTGCATATGGGGAAGCAGTGCTTGTTTGTGATGCAGATGTATCCACCTGCATGTATACAGGCCAATACTGGATCCCTATCAAACTGATCGAGTTTTCAGAAACTCGAAATTCATATGGTCAAGACAGTATGAATGAGTTTTTGAAAACTCATAGATTTTGAATGGAGATTGCGGTGTAGCGAGGATCAGGAAATTTACCCTTTTCTTTACTGTGGTGCGATCTCAGAGATAGCATTGTTCGAGTTTTTGGAAACTTAATCATATGGTCTCCTCCATATAAATTTTGAGTTTCTGAAAACTCGATCATCTGACATAGCTCCACCAATACTATACCCCTGCCAGTAAATCACATACATTTTTACATTTCATACAATTTTACCCTAAGTGCATCAAGCTAAGCATATACACATACATTGTTAAATGAGTAATGATAACATATGTGCATAAGGAGAGAAAAGTACAGTTGTGTACCTACCATAAATGTAGATGTTCGAGTGTATTCACTGTTGCAGTCATTACAATTGGGTTATCCTGCTGACAGGCTAACCGCAGTCGGCCTGAATTCCAAAGTCCTAGTCCAGCGGCAGTTGCTGTCGCCTCTTCCCTGACGTCAGTGCACCAGGGGTATAAAAGATGCAGCCGACGCCATTTTCTTCAGTTTTTCTTGCCCCAGATATCAGGTGCCCCCAAAAGGGTATGCTAAATTATGCCAATAAGCATGCATGCAGTAAAGTAAACTCTTCCTTCATCTGCAAGCAAATACACCACATAGGTTGTATAGAATAGAAAAGTACAGATAAGTCCCAACAAAGGAAAGGGGGATGGTGGGTGGGTAACCTGGACTGCAACAGTGAATACACTCAAACATCTATATTTATGGTAGGTACACAACTGTACTATGTTCATCGTGTTTCACAATTGGGTTGAATCCCAAAGCTAAGGTTGGGCGGCTGGGGCTAAATAGGATTAGGAGAGGCTATGAGACCCTGCAGAACTGCAGTGGCAAAGCCTGCCCTGGATTTAGAGTAGAGAGGTAGGTGATAGTGCTTTGTAAAAGTGTGCACTGAGCTCCAAGTTGCAGCCTCTAAGATGTCTTTGGTTGGTACTCCTCTGAGGAAGGCTGCTGAAGTGGCTGCTGCTTTGGTTGAATGTGGCCTAATGCCCTTAGGCACTGATTTGCCATGCTGTGAATAGCAGAAATGAATGCAGTGGCCTATCCACTTTGAAACAGTCTGCTTTGAGATAGCCTTTCCTTGTGATCCTGTAGCATATGCCACTAGAAGTTGTTCAGTTTTTCTGAAAGTTTTGGTTCTGTCCAAGTAGAAGCGTAGCTGCCTGTGAATGTCCAAAGAATGCAGGAGTCTCTCACCCTTATTCTGCGGGTTTGGATAAAAGGTAGGCAAGTGAATTGTTTGGTTAAGGGCTACATTGGACACTACCTTAGGCATAAATGTCGGGTTTGTCCTTAGAGAAACCCTGTCAGGATAGAAAATGATAAAAGGTTCCACAGCCATGAGTCCCTGTAACTCTGAAACTCATCTTGCAGAGGTTATTGCTAGGAGCAGAGCTGTTTTCCAGGATAAGAATTTTATATCAGCTGTAGAGGCTGGCTCAAAAGGAGGCAGTGTGAGTTTTTCCAAGACATAATTGAGATCCCATGCAGGTATTGGTGCTCTCCTTGGAGGTCTTATGCTTTTGGCCCCTCTGAGGTACTGTCTTAGTAATGGATGAGAAAAAATGGGTGGTACTGTATTGTAATGAGTTGAAATGGCAGAGGCACTCTTGATTGATGAAAAGGATAGGCCTTTGTCCAGCATCTCAGTTAAGTATTGCAAAATCTGAGGAATATTTGGTACAGTCGTGTCAATTCCTTGTGCCTGGTTCCAAGCACGGAATCTCTTCCATTGTTCTGCATAAGATTTTCTGGTGCCAGGCCTCCTGGCCTCCAAAATAACATCCATCACCACTTTAGAGAGAGGTGTGTTTTGAATGGTTACATTATCCGCCATGCTGCCAGTTTAAGGTCCTGAGTTGGCTGTGCAGCATCTGACTGTTTTGTTGGGTTAATAAGTGAGGAATTTGAGGTAATGTCCAGGCAGGGCATTGAGACAAGTTCTTTAGGATTGGGTACCGGTGCTGGCGGGGCCAGTCTGGGGCAATCAGTATCATTTTTGGCTTCTCTTGTCTGACCTTTAGGAGTACCTTGGGAAGGAGAGGCAGTGGTGGAAAGGCATATACTGTTAAGTTTTTCCAGCTTCAAGATAGAGCATCCACTTTCCATGCTTGCTTGTGATAAGTCCTTGTGCAGAATCTCTGTAGTTGGCAGTTGTGAGGGGAGGCAAATAGATCTATGTCCAAGCATCCCCAGTTCCTTGTTATCATGCCAAAGACTTGTGGATCCCAATTTCCACTCGTGGGGATCCATTAAGTTTCTGCTTAGTTCATCTGCCAGAGTATTTGTCTTTCCTGGCAGGAATTGTACTTGCAGATGTACTTGGTAAGTCAATGCTGTGTCCCACAAAGTTATGGCTAGTCTGCAGAGGGGGTAGGAATGTGTGCCTCCCTGCTTGTTTATGTACCACATGACTGTAGTATTGTCCATCTTTATCAGTAGTTGTCCTGGATGAAGTAGATCCTTGAAGGCTGTCAGGGCTTTCTGAACAGCTAGCATCTCTTTTTGATTGATATGTAGATGCATATGGCTTGCGGACCATGTGCCCTGAATACATCTTCCTGCCATATGGGCCCCCCCCACGCATAATCTGATGCATCTATTGCTAATGTCTGCCTGGCTGTGGGTAAGGTGAAAGGCTGTCCCTTGTTGTGGTGACAGGCCTTGGCCCACCATCGAAACTCCTGTTGCAGGCAGGGAATGATGGTAATTATTGTTTCTAGACTGTGGCAATGTTGAGCCCAAATGCTTTTTAGATACCACTGTAGTTTCCTCATATGCAGTTTTGCATATGGAATTAGCAGAATGCAGGATGCCATGAAGCCCAAAGCCTGCAGAATTTTTCTTGCAGATAACTGGGTCTTTGTTGCCAACATTTTGAAATAAGTAGTCAGCTGTCTTTGTTTGTCTGGCGTGAGATAACCCATCTGGGCAGTTGTATTTAAGCTTGCACCCAGGAATTATATCTCTTGAGAGGGTACTAGTTTTGATTTCTTCTCGTTTACTGTGTACCCTAGGCATGTTAGTAATCTTTTTACAAACACCAGATGCTGTAGTAGAATATCCTTGTTCAATGCTTGAATAAGGCAGTCGTCCAAGTAAGGATATATTTGTATTCATCTTTGTTTGCAAAAATGCAATTACTGGTGCCAGGCATTTTGTGAAGACCCTGGGCACAGTAGATAAGCCAAAGGGCAGTGCAGAGAATTGATAGTGCATTGAGCCAGCTATAAATATGACGTATCTTCTGCATGATTGTCTGATTGGGACATGCAGGTATGCCTCTTTTAGGTCTAAAGTCACAAGCCAAGCCTTCTTGCCCAGCATGGGCAGAAGCTGCTGCAGAGTCAACATTTTGAATTTTGGAATATCCAGAAATGTGTTTAGAGTAGACAGGTCCAGTATTGGTCTCCAGGCTTTGTCCTTTCTGGGTACCAAGAACAGTCTTGAGTAAAATCCTAGTCCCTGCTCTTGCTGTGGTACTCACTGAATGGCCCTCATGTCCATGAGGGATGAAACTTGTTTTTGTGTCTCTGCCCATTGATTGTGAGGCAGGTCTGGCATACCGTTTACCTTTTCCAGCGTGTGAAAATGGAACCTGTAGCCTTGCAACACTATATTCAAGACCCATTTGTCCTGGGTGATCATGTGCCAATTTTGTGAAAAAAGTGCTAGTTTTCCCCCTAAAGGAGCTGCCAGAAGATAAGTGCTTGGTGCTGGCAGGGGAAAGTCATTGAGACTGTTTCCTGTACGGCTTTGATTTATCTTCTCTGCTTTGGGAGGTAGAAGCACCCCATTGTCTAGACCTGTATGAGCCTTGAGGCTGGGATCTGCCTCTGGGGCATCTGTATCTGCCTCTTTGTGGCCTGTCGGACACGGGAAAGGACCAATTCTTTGTAGGCCAGTTCCTGCTAAATCTGGGAGGCTGTACCTGTAAGAAATCCTTGACTGTTTGAATAGATTTGGCTTTGTCCTCCATTTTCTTCAACACCTCTTCTGCTTTAGAACCAAACAAGGTATCATGCTGTAATGGAGCATCTAATAATTTTGCTTTAACATGATCAGGCAGATTCTGTTCCTTTAACCAAGCATGCCTCCTAATGACAGAACCCGTAACAGCGGCTCTGCAGGAGGCCTCTAAAGAATCAAAACCACATTGTAAAGTATGCTTTCCAACTTGTTCAGCTGCATGCAATAAATCCTGCATTTCTTTGTTTTCTGTACATTTAGAATTTGTCAACATTTTCTGTTTAAGTAGTGACATAAGATATTGCTGATATTTAAGCATATGAAACTGACAATTTAAAGCCCTTACAGCCAAGGTAGCAGAAGTGTAAATCTTTTTCCCCCATCTGTCCAGGGCCCTTGAATCCCTATCAGAGGGGATAGGTTTTTTTGCAGTGGAAGCCTTGACCCATTTGGGACCCTGAGAGATAGTTTCTGGGTCAGCAGCAGGGTTTTTATAAAGAAATTTATGTGAATCAGGAACCCTGTAGTATCTGTCTGGCTTAACAGGAGCTGGTGGTAGAGTCAGGAGTCAGACCGGACTTTAAAAATACATCATCTACAATGTCTAAAACAGGAGGATAAGCAAGGGGCCTGTGCTGAGGTAGTAAAAGGAAATCTCTGAGCCTTTTCTTTGATTCTGAGTAATCTTGGCTCTCCCAGTGGAAGTGCTCCCTCACAGTATGCAGGGTCTCCCCAAAAGAATAATCCTCAGGAGGAGAGACTGAAGGGATAGATTCTTCAGCATCAGAATTCTCATAGAGAAGAGAGTATCCTGTTCAGAAGAGGAATCAGAGGAAATGGAAACCTGATCTGAAGATTCATATTCTGTCTCTTACCTAGGCCTCTTATCAGGAGGGGGATGGGAACCCCTGATCAAAGTAATTAGGTCTTCGGCCATTTTAAGCATCTGTTTTTTAGGCATGGAGGTCTGTCCAGGGGAACTTTGTACTTGTTTGTTTGAGTTTAGAGGTGCTTTAGTCTTTGCCTTTGAAGCTAAAGTCATTTTCACATATAACTGAGTAGGCCTGAAAACACCCTCAGAAGCCGATGCCTGCTCAGCGGCTCCGGACCCATCTGAGGGAATAGTTTCCAAGGGTCCAATACCTTGAGTTTCCATAGGCCTAGTTGGCTCCACGTGGGAGTCGGAAGCAGCCTGTGGCTCTGAGGTAGCGGGCGTCAGGGGCTGCGAAAGCACCTCACTGAGAACTGGCGAACCGGCGACTGGACTAGCTGAAGCCTCGTTGTCGATTTTGGACCTCAGATGCCTGTCCTTTTCTTTTTCTTTGCATTTTTTATAAATTCCGGTAGTCGGCTGTTCCAACGGCATTATATAATTAAATCTCTGCCAAAATAATGGAATGCTAAATCGTACCGACGCATAATAGTGCATTGGTTAAATCTAGCACAAAACCGACAACTAGCAACGTCGTGGTCAGGGCCTAGGCAAGGAATACAGTAAGAATGAAAATCCTTATGCGGTATTTGCTTCCCACAAGAAATACAATTATTAACTTTTTCTGACATTGGACTGGAGCAAGAAAAAAGTTTCCCCAATGGGGTACTTAGCTTACTGCTTTTGCTTCAGGCACCGCACGGCAAGAAAGACTGAAGAAAATGACGTTGGCTGCATCTTTTATACCCCTGGCGCACTGACGTCAGGGAGGAGGTGAAAGCAACCAACGCCGGACCAGGACTTTGGAATTCAGGCCGAATGCAGGTAGCCTGCCAGCAGGATAACCCAATTGTAATGACTGCAACAGTGAAACATGATGAACATCATATATCACCACAGCAGTAGTAGCAGGTGCAAAATTACCTTTGCAGCCACCTGTGAGTTGGGTACAGCTGAAGGTAAGACCAGCTAAGTGCACACAGTTTTAAGTCCCCTCTGAGCACTACATAATCAATGAGGTTCACTACAATTCAAGATTTTGGAATTCCATTTTCCCACATCCAAGTAAGTTCTTGAAATTAGCTGATAGTTTAGTGCAATGGGAAGGTGCTCCTTGCAAATACCCACTAGGTATCGTTAAACAGAACCATGTGCAGCACATGCCTGTTATCTTCCAATGATTTAATACCATCCCATAAGCGCCAATTTAAAGCTGTGATCTTGATACATTTATAGATCAGACCATTGCTTCCTGTAAACTGAGTGGACCTCAGTAAGCAATTTATTGTACTGTTATTAATCGACCATATCAAAAGTATCCTCAAGATGGCTACTTCCAGGAGGCTTTGCCATGTCCAGGCACCCAACTGGACAGAGGAGGAGATCACCCAGATGCTGAAAGTCTACACTGGAGTGGAGCACTGCATGACAGCCAGGCCATATAACTTTGTGATGTTCAACATCTAGAACAGGTTTACGAGGAAGTACGGAAATCTACAGGACTAGAGTGCAGGTCTGCCACCACTATGATGACCTGTATCAGAGGGATGCAGAGGAGCTTCATCTGTGGGTTACCGAGTTATGGAGACAGCTGGTGGATGCCTACAGTAAGTGTCACAATCCTAAGTATTGCTGTAAATTCCTAAGGAAATCAGAGATATAGCTGTGACCCATATGTCAGATATTTGCCTTTTAATCCCATTATATAGCTGTTATATCAATTATCTCATATGGATAATCAAGAAGGCAATGTAGCTGTTCTTCCTGTAATTATGGGTTCAATTCCCATGTGGTTTATTTTTTATTTCTTATCATATACATACTATTAAACATTGTAGATGCCTCTGTTTTCCAATATATAAGTACATAATTTTACACACCCAGTATGGTTGTGTTATCACTGATGCCTGTACCATCTACGCCAACAATGATTATGTATTTCTCAATTATCCATAATTACTTTAAGGGTATCACACAGTCAACTTGTGTATGTGTGAATGGTAACTCATAGACATCTCTTAGTCCATTCTGCTTTACAAAATGTACAGTTATTATTAAAATCCGGTTTGTTTAACACAAGACCACTACAGGTCTGAGTGTCTACCCATATGTTCTACATTTTAAAACTTGATGCTAACTGGCAGCTGTGTGGAGCATGAGAGTCTATACCGTTTATGTGTCGGATGTTTCCATATTACTCTATGACCAACAAGAATGCAGATGCACACATACCATAGTAGCTTGTTAAGAAGGCAGTTATTGTACTATGTGTTAGATCAGTCTGTAAATCAAGAGGCAAACATGCATATATTGTGGCTAACTGTGGGTTCAAATCCATGTAGGGGATAGCCTTCATTACATTTTTATTCTTGTGTCTGTGTAAAAGTTTTGAAAAAAATCCTTGTGTAGACACCTGTTTGTTTATTGGCAGGATTCCTCTGAATGTATCTGTTATCCATAATGTTTTGCTAATAGAACTCTTTTACTACAGTTTTATGTGTAAAGTTTTGAACATTGTGGGATAGTTCTGCAAAATGAATATGGAGAATGATAACATTGGCAAACTGAATTTAATGTATGCATGGCATTGCTTATTAACTCCAATTCACCACCCTTCTCATACTTTTATTGGGAGGGAATAAGATGGTTAGATATACATTTTGACTGTAGAAGAGGGACATCCCCTGATATCAGGAATATTTTTGACATATAAGTTGTAATATGACAGCAAGCTATATGTATATATTTTCTGTCCTCCCACCTATTTTACATTTGTGTGTATGTGATGAACAGGAACTCATAATTGCTGTTAAAAGCAGCTATGTGTTGCATGATAGTGTTCCACTGTTTGTGGTATGAAACTTTACAGCTGTGTTTTTGTGATGTGACCACTGTGCTGACATGCAGTCATGCTTTCATTTTTTTTCATAAATGCACAGCATGTGAAGCATAATCAATGATCTATATTACTACCCCATCCCTAAACGTTCAAACTAATGAGTTGTTTAACTCCACTTTCTCCATGCACTCTCTGGCAAGATGGATTAGCTAAGCACATAGGTGTCAGGGTTAGAGTGTGAACATAGCTAAGATTTTCAGATTTAAATCTCAGGTGCATCAATCTATATTCATTACTATTTCACTGTGTAAAGCACTGTATATGAAACATGCAAAAATGTGTATGCAAATTCTGTAATGTTATTCAATTTACAAGTTAAAGAATATGAACTGATCAATGTATTTCTGTGTTATTTTTTTACCTGCATAGCATAATTCATACAAACTTTTTTTTTTTTGCAGGTGATGAGGGGCATGTTAGAAATCTTGCCTTGTGTATTCGGTGGATGCACAGGTTGGACGATCAGAGCAGGGAGACAGGTAGGTGGATTACTTTTAAACATTTTTTTTTACTTAGAATAGATCTGATCATTGTTAGATGACTTTTTTGCATTGCCATGTATACTACTTCTAATGTAGGAATACCTATCATTCATCTGTAAGGTAAGTACAATAGTTAAATAATCCCTGTGATTACGAGTATGAATTTCATACAAATATGTTTACATATGAGTCAGGAGCAGGCCATGCTTGCTGAAGGTAATGTGAATTGTACCTCACAACCTAAATGACAGTCAGTTATATATAACTTGTCACATTACTTTTTTGTGGTGCTGGTTCACATACAAGTTGATACTTGTTGTTTGTACAATAGGTGTTGGTACACTTGTATGGCTGGATGTGGTATTCAGTGATCAAACTGTTATACACAGCCTTTCTATTCACATACTGAGTAGGTGTCTGCTGAGTCAGTGTCAGACTATATCTGGCATGCACTTCAGTCCAACATAGGTATCGCTTCTGTCTACAACCCCTTGGATGCTTTGGGATAGTTGTGCACATAGCCATTCCTAATTATCATTTCTAAATGCATTTTGCAGGGTCGTACATACCGATTGCTAATAAATGAATGTAGGACATTGATACATTAGTAGACAGTACCTATGTTAGGACATAACCTATGTTGTTATATGTCACAGGCTGTCACTATGTTTATGATTATCCATTAAATCTAGGGTGTTGTGCGGCATTCCAGACAGTTGATGTTGGGTCAGCTAATGGCCATGTTGCATTGCTCAGCTCTTTCGCATATACCTTTTATATTTCCCACTGGATTGTCATCTCACTATATCTTTATTATAGCAGTATGTTAATTGGTGGCTATTCATATGACTTATTACATGCAGAGACACCTGGAATACGGTTGACATTCACACACCAATATAAATATGCAGGGTCACATACAAAACAGGAAACACAGAAATAATGATACTGTCTCAAAACGTCTGCTGGGCAATGTAGTGAGGCATACATTGAATATTAAGCACTGCAGGTCACAGTATTTGTTTTTATGTTGTAATTTTTACAGTGTTGCTTTGCAAGGCAGACATATGTCAGTGCTGCATTACACAGTATCCATAACATGCTTTTCTTCATATGTAAGTGTGCTGGCTGCATGCATGCATGTCATACATAATGATGATTGATAAACAAGTGCTCAGGTAATAGCAGGATGCCCACTGGTAAGCTCTGTTATTCATGCCATGACATGGCCTAGAGTAACCTCGTTATAGTCTGTGAGGGATACAGTGGCCCTGACATGGGCCTGTATTGAAATTATCCACAAGTATAGAGAATAAGACATAGGGAATGTGTTGTGTGCATGAATAGTCATCCGCTAGCAGTAATTATTTTTATTATAGTCCTACATAATCCTTTTAGGTCATATTATCCAAGAATGTGTTTTAATGACACCTGCAATGTATGCTGATAAACATTTTTTTGATTTAAATCCATACTTGCCAAAGTCACATCATTGCACAAGCAATCACTTTCCATTTCAACCCCAGTAGTTGTTATATACACTGTGCTTTTTAAAGGTATAGACTCCGCTTCATCATCTAACTGAATGCTCCCACCCCCATTTTTATTAAGCTCAATATTAGATGAAATCACATCACTTTCCAGTTCAAACATTTTAGATATTGAGTATACAAATTAAAAAATATATTGGGAAGATAGGTGGTTAAGCTAACACTGGATTGGTTTTGGTTAGCATGTCCATTTGGTTGCCTTATTTATTGCTTTTATTTTTATTTTTATATGTATGTGGTAAATAAAATGACAACAGTATTAGGAATTTTAAATACATATAGAGATAATATATAAATTATTTTACAAATAATTTTTGTATAAATAATATGTTGTATGTATTTTAATACGTTTGAATGGAATATGGTGATGTTGCTTTAAATAATTTGGTGGGAAATTAATTGTACAACTGGGTAGATATATATATGAAAAGGAATTTTTGTAAGTTTTTATTGTTCTGATGAAGTCCTGACGTGTGGACGAAACCTAGGTTAACAAATTTGTGGATAATCTAATTTTACAATAAAGTGTGGACTGGTTTGCTGTTCTCCAGGTGCTTTTTCTATGTTTTTTAATTAGTTTGTAAACTGCAATATTTTTATATGTGCCAGCTTGCTGACAGATTAGCCGGTACTGCTGCCACTCATCGAGTTATGTTCCCCTGCTACAGATGCCATATATAGTCTTTTTTTTCTTTGTTTAAAACTACCTAGCTAATTAAAGTTAATATTCTCCATTCTACCACATACTTTTCTGTCCTCTGCTCTCTGAGATAGTTTTTTTTTTCTCTTGATGTCACTTTCATCCAGGGCTCAGCCCGCCTTGTTCACCCTCTCTACGCTCGGGCTTAGGGTTGCCATCTTTTGTTGTTGTTACAACTGAAGTAAGGCCACACCCCTCACATCACCTGCAAGCAAGCCCATTCCTGCCCTCTCTCCTGCCCACGTTCAGCCCATTGTGTGACATCACTGTGACATCAGCTGATGGGAATGCCCTCTTTTTCCATTCCTGATGCCTGCTTTTAGCCAATTTACTATGCTTTTCTGTAAACAAACATAGTAAATCAGACAATTTAACAAACTCAGATAGTGTGTTTCCTTTTTTGAAACAGAATACCAAAGTTGGTACAGTAAGCAAGGAAGCAAAAAACACCAAATAATGCACCAGGAGGACTCCAATAAGTAGCTTTTAGCGTAGTGCATTATTTGGTGTTTTTTGCTTCCTGGTTTTGTCTTTGCACCTTTGCCTGGTACTGCTGTGTTTTTAGTGGAGTTTGTACAGTGTTTTCTGGACTACCAGAGAATCAATTTGTTTTCCGGATAGCCCGGAAAAAATGGATAGGTGGCAACCCTACTCGGGCTCACTCTGCTCCCTTACCCTACCCACATTCCCACCCACTCCCATATCATTTGAGATATACCTATCCAACTAATCTCCACCTACTTAATCAACCAAATAACTACAATCCATTCTAATTAATCTCCACCCACATATCCAACCTTACCACTTCGCCACTTACACATCTTACTTTCCTCCTTCTCCCCCCAAGTATTGCATCAACATCAAGCAGTCCTCCACCACACCCAACCTCTAATAGTGCACTCTAGCATCTTACCCTTCCCCCTATGGTTGCAACACTGTGACCTTTCATCCACCACACAAAGTAGTATTAATGAAATTAATGTGGCACACATGAAGCTTGATTTAATGACTGAAGACATGCTATTTCAGGGGTAAATAACCAAAATGGAATGTGAGTTTTTGAGGAATCCCAATCCAGTGGTGAGCGGGATATTTGGGATTCCCAAATTGTACAAAGGCCTAGATGATGTTAAATTTAGGCCTATAGTGGATGGTAAAAGAAGCAAGGCATGTTTTATGAGCCAATATTTGGATTATTATATGCAGAAAGGTCTAGTTACCTTTGGATATATTACTAAGGATTCTTGGAATTTTTTAGAAAAATTAAATACAATAACTATTGCTGATAATACCATGTTAGTTACAACTGATGTATGTAACCTATTTTCGGTTATTCCACATGAAATAGGATTGAGTTGGTTAGTGTGTCAGTTGATAAAAACAGGCCTATATGATCAAGATCAAGTTAATGTCTTTATTACTTTGATGGAAGCAGTGTTACACAACAATTTCTTGTACTTCAAAGGGCATTTTTATAAACAAGTTACTGGTGTGGCGATGGGGGCCGCTTGTGCCCCCATTTATGCCAACTATATAATGTCTTTTTGGGAACAGGAATATGTATTTCCAAGTGCACATAACAAGTTTATTAGACAATACACGTGGTTCCTGAATGATAGTTTTATCATTTGGGAAGGAAATTGTGAGCAGTTGAAGGTACTTTTGAATTACATAAATAGCACAGTTGAATTTTTAAAATTCACTTATCAGTACAGTACAGAAATAATAACATATTTAGATGTCAAATTGACAGCAGACAAGGAACTGAAATGTATGAAATCTAGCATCTATAGAAAAATCACTTTTTCTAATTCATATTTAGATTACAATAGCTGGCACCCTCACCATCAGAAAAGGCCCATTGTTAAAGGCCAGATGATGATGGCAGCCAGGATGGTCAGCAATGATCAGGAGTTTCTTACAGAATTAGAATGTATGATCATGATGTTTAAAAGAAGGGGATATCCAGAGGCCCTACTTATGGATGTCAGGGAAGACATTATTCATAAAATGAATAATGGCGTGTTTAGGGACATCCTGATAAGGGGTACTGGGCAAGTTTCAATTCAATTGGCATGTAACATGGATAAAGTAGATTTGAAAAATAAAGGTGAAGGTTTATTATTTGTCACTATTTATAATCAGGATTCAGATTTGGCTCAAGTGGATGGAAAAGAAAAACTGGGGCATCTTACAATTAGATAAGAATGTTGAAAATAATATGGGTGGTGCTCCCAGGTTTGTGTTTCGGAAGGACAAATCCTTTAAAGAGATCTTGGAGAAAGGGTTCCATCAGCAGCCATTTAATTGTGGTCGAATGGTGGGTAATTTTAAATGTGGGAGACGCAGCACATGGAAACACATTATGGAGACGGGTAAAAAACATTAAAGTGAATAATTATTTTATTCCTTTAATGGGGCATTATGATTGCTATTCCCAAAAAGTCATGTATTTAGCAAAATGTGAGGCATGTCCTGCATTTTATGTGGGAAAAACTTCCAGACACTTTAAGGAAAGAGTCAATGAACATGTTTTGGACATTAGGCATCTTAAATGTACCAATGACCTTTCTAGGCATATTGCTGAATATCCAGAACATACATTTTAAATTTTGTGTAATCCAACAAATCAAGAATGACATTCAGGGCAAGGTGTTAGATGTCCATTTAGATATATGCGAACTTAAACGGCAACTTAGGTTGGAGGCCCAAAACTATCCAGGAATTAATGACAGTGTTAGCATTGACCCTATATTGAAGTTAAAAAATATATTGGGAAGATAGGTGGTCAAGCTAACACTGGATTGGTTTTGGTTAGCATGTCCATTTGGTTGCCTTAGTTATTGCTTTTATTTTTATTTTTATATGTATGTGGTAAATAAAATGACAACGGTATTAAGAATTTTAAATACATATAGAGATAATATATAAATTATTTTACAAATAATTTTTGTATAAATAATATGTTGTATGTATTTTAATACGTTTGAATGGAATGTGGTGATGTTGCTTTAAATAATTTGGTGGGAAATTAATTGTACAACTGGGTAGATATATATATATAAAAAGGAATTTTTGTAAGTTTTTATTGTTCTGATGAAGTCCTGACGTGTGGACGAAACCTAGGTTAACAAATTTGTGGATAATCTAATTTTACAATACAGTGTGGACTGGTTTGCTGTTCTCCAGGCGCTTTTTCTATGTTTTTTAATTAGTTTGTAAACTGCAATATTTTTATATGTGCCAGCTTGCTGACAGATTAGCTGGTACTGCTGCCACTCATCGAGTTATGTTCCCCTGCAACAGATGCCATATATAGTCTTTTTTTTTCTTTGTTTAAAACTACCTAGCTAATTAAAGTTAATATTCTCCATTCTACCACATACTTTTCTGTCCTCTGCTCTCTGAGATAGTTTTTTTTTTTCTCTTGATGTCACTTTCATCCAGGGCTCAGCCCACCTTGTTCACCCTCTCTACGCTCGGGCTTAGGGTTGCCATCTTTTGTTGTGGTTACAACTGGAGTAAGGCCACACTCCTCACATCACCTGCAAGCAAGCCCATTCCTGCCCTCTCTCCTGCCCACGTTCAGCCCATTGTGTGACATCACTGTGACATCAGCTGATGGGAATGCCCTCTTTTTCCATTCCTGATGCCTGCTTTTAGCCAATTTACTATGCTTTTCTGTAAACAAACATAGTAAATCAGACAATTTAACAAACTCAGATAGTCTGTTTCCTTTTTTGAAACAGAATACCAATTTTGGTACAGTAAGCAAGGAAGCAAAAAACACCAAATAATGCACCAGGAGGACTCCAATAAGTAGCTTTTAGCGTAGTGCATTATTTGGTGTTTTTTGCTTCCTGGTTTTGTCTTTGCACCTTTGCCTGGTACTGCTGTGTTTTTAGTGGAGATTGTACAGTGTTTTCTGGACTACCGGAGAATCAATTTGTTTTCCGGATAGTCTGGAAAAATGTTTAGGTGGCAACCCTACTCGGGCTCACTCTGCTCCCTTACCCTACCCACATTCCCACCCACTCCCATATCATTTGAGATATACCTATCCACCTAATCTCCACCTACTTAATCAACCAAATAACTACAATCCATTCTAATTAATCTCCACCCACATATCCAACCTTACAACTTCGCCACTTACACATCTTACTTTCCTCCTTCTCCCCCCAAGTATTGCATCAACATCAAGCAGTCCTCCACCACACCCAACCTCTAATAGTGCACTCTAGCATCTTACCCTTCCCCCTATGGTTGCAACACTGTGAACTTTCATCCACCACACCCTCTCTCCAACACTTTACTCCAACATCCTTCTCCTCCCAACTCCCACACTTCCCCTGTCATCTATTACCTCACTCTTCAGTCATTGGAAATCAGCTTTTCCCACTCTCTAGTTCCCTAATCATGTGCTGTAACATTCTAACAACTTCTTCTCTACTCCTCCTCTTTTACTTAACCTATTCTCACACCAACCTGTCTTATCTAAAACTAGCTCCAACTCGCTCCCAAGCATGCAATACTCATAACATCACCATGTTATGCCCTGTTTCTCCCTCTCTATTTAATTCCTCCTTCACACATCTCTTCAAAACCAAACTCTCATCTTTCCCCACTTATACCTCTCCCAGACTCAAAGTAAAACATCACATCTATAGCCACTATACTTCTATGCCCTCCTTACTTGCTAGAATTCTCCTATTAGCTGGTGATATACACCCTAATCCAGGTCCCTCCTTGACACTACTCACTTCTAACCAAATAATATCTCTCTCCTCTACTTCTTCTCCCTCAACCCTCTCCCCTATCATCCCTTCCCTCCCCCTAAAGCCTTACCCTTTATTTCTATAAATATTAAGAGTCTTTCAAATAACATCACTGATCCTCATACATGCATTTCCCGCTATTCCCCACATATCTTAACCACATCTGAAACATTGTTAAAACTCTATATCTCCAACAATTAAATTTTACCCCCTGGCTGTAACATTTACCGCCAAGATAGAACTTCTAATAAAAGGTGGCATTGTGTAGCCATACTCTATTCTGAACAAATTACCTCTACCCCCTATCCACCTATACACCCGATTTCCAACCCGCTGAAGTAATAATTCTGAAATCCTACATAAACACCCACAAAATATTTGCATTTGCTTCTATCTATATCCCACCTGGCAAAAATATGCCAGCACTTGAAAGTATACTGTCTTAGATCTCGCAAAACATACACTATGAAACTGTAATATTAGGTAATGTGAATACTGACTGGAAAACACTAAAAACTGACTACCCTTCCCAAAGCATCAATCTCTTTGGATTTACCCAGCTCATTACTGACCCAACTCATCTGAACAAACATTCGGACTCCGGGGCTATCCTTGACTGGATACTGACTACTCACCCCCACCCCTATCAAAACCCTAGGACTCTACCCAGTACCTTAAGTGACCACCTACCCATCTTTAGCCAAAGATACCCTCTACATCCATACAGATCTCACAATTATAAAGACTGCCATAAACTCTCTATCTTTAACTCTGCTACATTCTGTGGGAGGCTCTCTTCTGTAAACTAGTCTTGCTTACATACTCTTCCTCTTAATGAAGCAGTACTAAAATTTAACATCTTCTTAGATGTTAAGTACTTCTGGAGAACTGTCCACTCAGTCCTCCACCCTGGAAGCCCTGAACTCCTAATTCTTTCCCTAAAAAGTTAACAAAATCAACACAAGACACATACTCCCTTCTCAAACAATATTTTATTGACACTATTCATAAACTGACCAACACTAATCTGAACTCCAACACTTCAGTACCTTCTCAAACACCCTCTAATCCTACCCTTTTCTCTTTCAAAACCACTCCCACCTTGTACATTAAATCCCTTCTTCAAAAATTAAAACTGGGTTTTCCCTTCAGCTGACAACCTACTCCCTCACTTTCCCAAGCTTGCTGCTGACTCTATAGCCTATCCAGTCCCAGTTCTTATCAATACATCTATTTGTGAAGCCTCTGTTCCAGAGATCTGGAAATCCTTCTATGTAATACCGCTATATAAAAAGGTAACTCCACTGCTCCAGCTAATTTTAGACCTATAGCTATTCTCTCCCCCTCTCAAAAATATTTGAAAAATGTATTCACACTCAGCTTCTCAAATATCTCATCCAAGAAAACCTAACACTAACTCAACATGTTTTTTTTTCCAAACCATAGTACAACTACAGCGCTCTTATATTTCATTCAAACAGTAGCTGAAACTCGTGACAATAACAATCTTGTATCATGTCTATTCTTAGACCTGTCAAAAGCCTTTGACATGGTATCCCATTCTAAACTATTAACCAAGGTAGCCAACCTTAAGCTCTCTCCTGCCACTTTAGAATGGATCTCCAGTTATATATATATATATATATATATATATATATATATATATATATATATATATATATATATATCTACAGGAGTTCCACAGGGATCCATCTTGGGACCCCTTCTATTTAATATTTTCACTAACCACCTCTATACCTTTTGCCAACACTCCTCCCTTATTCTGTATGCTGATGATTCTACTCTCATCTCTTCTTCTGAAAGTATCTCTCAACTTCACTGTCTTACCCAAAATGCATTTCTCACTGTTGAAAGATAACTCACTGAAAATCAGCTTATTTTAAATCCCTAAAAAGACTAAACTCTCACTCTTTTTCCCCAAATCACTCTCACATCTTAAATCCACCTTTACTATCTCATCCTTAAATAAAACTAACATTACCGTAGAATCCTATACAAAGGTACTTGGAATGACAATAGATGATGAACTCAAATATGACCTCCATATCCAGCAATCCATCAAAAAACAAACCAAAAACTTGGTCTTCTTTAGAGGAACAAAAAATTCCTAACCCCTAACTCCAGACTCTCTTTAGTTCAAGCTTAATTCCTAGCCTTTTCTATGCTGCCCCAATACTCACAAACCCTCAGTCTTCTTTAATTACTAAAATGGAACAGTCCTATAATAAAAATCACAAAATTCGCTGCCAACTTGCCACATTCCTCTCACCACTGCACTGCACTAAAGAACTTACAATGGCTCGAATTCCCCTATCAATTGCAACTTTCACAACTCCATATAACTCACCTCCTTCTTAACAAATCCTCATCCTGGCCTGCACTGTCCAATCTGATATCTTAGTATACCTCTGCTCACCCTCTCCGTAGCACAGACCAACTTCTTCTTCTTTAAATATACAAACCTAATATAACTATTGGGAAATTACTATACAAATACTCACTATCCCATAACTGGACCTAACTTCTCCTCAACATAAGAAATATTACACAGCCTAATAATTTTAAGAAAGAACTAAAAAATTGTCTAGCCAAATCTTTTGTCATGACCCCACATAAAGCCTTCCCCTCTTCCTTCCACTACTCTTTCCTTCCCCTACCATGTATATCTACTAACACAAACAAGGGGTCATCACTTGAACGGCTTTATACCTTTCCCCTTTGTATAATATTTACATGGATAATGTTATTCTCTCATTGCCTTTGTATATCGTATATAACTTAATTATGCTTTTTTCTTTCTTATTTGAAACTTTCATACGTGAAAGAATTTGTTATATGTTTCTCTATTTCTGATTGTTATACTCTCATATTTGAAAAAAGACTATATATTGTCATTTACTGAAGTTTTTGCTCTGTGTCTGTGTATGCTCTACATTTGCTTCAAATGCATACATGTTGTTTTATGTATTAATTTTCTTCAATCTCTGTATATGTACTATTTTGCTTCGATTACATATAATTGTATAAGCACCTTGGAGCTTTTCTCCTAGGATCTCCACTGAAAATGGGCATGAACTCAGTTGGACCAACCCGGTTAACAAATGTCAAATAAAATAAAATAAAATAATTATGGGATGGAGAGGAGGAACTTGAGCTTCAGATCCTAAGCTTGTAAAGCAGCCAAGTTGGATCCAAGGGTCAGATCTAAAATCCACAGGTTGAGGAACCAATGAAAATGACAACATCAGATCATTTTTTTTTCAGAAACCTTCAGTCTACAGAAAAAGACATATTTTTTTCAAAAAAGGAGGTAGGAAAAAAGAGGCAAAGGTCAGGTGAAAAGGAAGAAGTCAAAATTGAAAGTGGAAGGACTGAAGAACATTACTGTAAGAAAAAAGAGAAGAAAGACATGCATTGACAAAATAGCACAAGCTGTGCATGTACAAAACCAGCTGGAAGAGAAATGTATGCTTACAAATGAAATAATCAATGAAAACAGTAGGATTAAAAAGACTAATGGTGATGAAGATCATTCCCTTGTAACAATTTATAGAGTAGATATTACGGAATTAGAGGCTGAAGATTCTTCAGATCTGGTCAGAAAAAGATATTCTTGTAATTGGAGATTCTGTTTTAGAGGAACTGATACATTTGCAGAGAAGATAATGGACATCAAACAGTATTATGCTTGCCAGCAGCAAAAACAGAAGATGTGAGACAAGCCTTGGAACACCTTAATGTAAGGAAGTATGGATCTGCTTTCATAGGTTCATAGGTTCATAGGTTTATACTAGGCTATCTGCCCTAAGGCATTTATAAGCCTAGCCCAAATTATTGTGGCTTACGCCACCCCTTATATGAAAAAATACTGTGCCCATTAGTTTGTTGTGCCTCTGTCCAGCAGTGACCCAGAGATGATTCCCGGGGTAAACCTACGATCTCCCATCCACAGGTCTAGATTTCTCTTGAACAGAGTCAGCGAGGTGCTCTGCCTCACATGGACCGGGATTTTATTCCACAGCATAGGGAGTCTCTGAGTGATAAATCTATCCCTCCAGCACGTCCTATTTATATCCGTGCTAAGGTTTAAGTCGCTTGCTCTAGTGGTTTTGGTGGATTTGGATTTTTGAGGTGGAGCATGTCCATTAATTCCGGGTTGGACATGGCCTTGTATGTCAGGCACATGTCACCTCTGAGCAGACGGTATGCGACTGAATAGAGCTGGAGTTTCTTCAATCTGGCAGCATATGACAGATTTTGGAGTCCCTTTATCCTTTTGGTGAGGAACTTTGGGGTCTCTCCAATTGCTGCAGATGTCGGGTGAGATACATCCCGAATGGGGCATTGTACTCGATCATTGGTCTGATAAGTGAAGAGTACAGGGAACAATGACCTCACTAGATCTGGATGTGAATCCCTTCATGATCAGGTGGGCAATGTAGAAGGTCTTTCTAACCACTTTAGCAATGTGAGTGTCAAAAGAAAGGCCACTGTCAACCTGGGTCCCCAGGTCCCTGATAACCTCTTCTGTGCTTAGTGGATTGCCACCTATATGGTAGCTTGGGGTTACCTTGTTTTTCCCGAAGGGTATGACTATACATTTTTGGCGTTTAACTTCAGGCCATGGCTCTGGCACCAGCTATCTGTTTCCGTGAGGCCCTTCTGAAGGATATCAGTGTCCGATGCACTTTCCACTATGGCAGCCAGTTTGCAGTCGCCTGCAAACTTTGTCAGCCAAAGTCCTCCCATGTTGGCCTGTACTTCTGAGAAGTAGATGCCAAACAATAGGGGCCAAGGACCGAGCCCTGTGGGACACCACTTGTGACCGGCTTGGAGTCTGACACAGCGCCAGCAACTCTAACCCTGTGGGTTCTGTCCTTAAGCCAGTTTGCAACCCATCTTGTGACATATGGGTTTACATTTAAGCTGGTAAGTTTTTCTACAATACCCGAGTGGGGTATTGTGTCGAAAGCCTTTGCAAGGTCAAGGTAGGCTGTATGGACTGCCTTTCCTCATCAATGGCCTTGGTGACTATTTCAAGAAGTCGACCAAGTTCAAAAGGCATGATCTTCCCTTGACAAAGCCAAACTGGGTCGGGTCCAATGTCTGCAAGTCCCCTATATCTTTGTTTATGAGCTCCATTATGATCCTCTCCATAGCTTTGCAGACTAGACTTGTTAAGCTTATGGGGCGGTAATTACCAGGGTCCGTGAGGCGCCACCTTTGTGGAGTGGGACCACAGTTGCCGTGACGCCACTCCTTGGGCACGTATCCTGTGGTAAGGCTGAGATTAAACAGCTGCCTTATGTGCGGGTTTAATTCCTCATTTAGCTCGTGTAGCACACAGCCGGGACACCATCCGGTCCCATTGATGCTGTGTTTTTAGCTTTAGAGAGAGCAGCTTTCACCTGCGCATTTGAGATGTCCGGGAGGCTACACTCGGCTGGGATAGTTATCTCTCCTTTAGGGGAGAGGGGTGAAGTTTGCACTGAACCTGTCTGCCAGTATGTTGGCAATGTCTGTGGGTTCAGTGATTTTTGTATCATTTTGGACTAATTCTGAGCATATCTGTGAGTTTCCACCCAGGTTCCTAACATAGCTGAAAAAGGCCTTATGATTGTCCTTTGAATCCATGGCAATTTTTCTCTCAAAATTGGCCTTAGTTGATTTTATGAGTGCTCGTATTTTTTACTAATAATGATCAGGGGTGACTTCCCTTTTATGGATTTTGTTCTATCATGTAATAGCTTTCTCCTCTTATTGTAAAGTTTGTTAATGGCTGGGGTCCACCAGACTGGACGTTTGCCCTTTGTGGAAAGAGTCTTGGTTTTATTTGGGATTGCCTGATCCATGCAGTCCTGGAGGTGTTCATAGAAGGCATTTGTAAGGGCTTCCGCAGCTTGGGTTGTGGTTTCCTCTGACTCAGGGGCCTTGAAGGATACCACACCAGTCTGGAGTAGTGTGAAGTTTGCTTTAGAGAAGTTCTTCACTATGGTTTTTTTTGTTGGGGGTGGGGGCGGGATGTGGATTTCCAGTGAGATTAGTTTATGATCAGATCTCACCAATGAGGGATATACTTCCGGTGTGGAGCATTTTGTCCCCATGTTTGTGACAATGAGATCTAGTATATTTTCTCCTCTCGTGGGAACAGTGACTAGCTGTTCCATGGCATTTGAATTTATGAACTCCAGGAACCGTTCATTCATGTCATTCACCAGGTCAGGATAAAGCAAGCGAGCATCATGGGTTTTTTTTCAAGCAGCTTTATTGTAGGCAAACACATCATAAACGAGGTTAAGTAACTTTAACTTATAAACAGATTAGCTATCATGCACACAGATGTTACCATGCTGGCTGCACCTTCAAAATGGCACTGAAGCTAACACATGCTTTGTATTTATATGCACACACAGATCTTGGAAATGCTTCTGAAAGTTGCAACACACCTGTCATTATACATCCTCCCTCTTTGAGAAAATAAGTTAGGCATTATCACGGACAGTAATGAATATGCAATTTGCATAGAAATGATTTTCATCATGCAATTATACAAAGTTAGAGACATATATACAACTACATCCAAGTTTCTGTGTATTTCTCACTAGGCTTTGAAATACAACATATCATGTGACATAAAATTTGGGATCTGGTTTAGCAACTGAGATTGCCTCTGCTGACTATTCAATCTTAGGAGCACTGGAATCATCTGCCGGAACAGTATCAGAAATCAAGACACATTCTGAAACAAGAATATCAGCTGGATTGCTCTGAGAGTTAGAGTCTTTATCACAGGTACGATCCTGCAATATCAGTTCAGCTACAGGAAAAAAGATGTCTTCGATTTCTCCTGTACGCCACACCCTCTGATTTAACAAAATAAGATCTTGGCTCTGCATAAACACTCATTACTTGACCAGTCCAGTCAAAACCTTTTGCTGTTTATATCCTCACTGTCTCTCCTTTTTTCAGTGGATGAAGAAATCTGCTCGACTTGTCATAACTGGACTTTTGGAAAGACAGCTTTCTAGATAACTGGGCTTTGATTGCTTGGTTGTTCTTGGCTGGAGGACTCAATAAACTAGAACTGATAGGCAATGTTGCTCTGGTTTGCCTAGACAGAAGTCTCTGAACAAGTCTGGCAAGTCTATTGTCACGGGGTATGTTTCTGAGATTGAGTAAATTAAAAAAACATCAGAATTATCATGCCTGGACTTTTCAAGTAATTGCTTTGCACTTTTTCCTGCATGTTCAGCAAGTCCATTCAATTGTGGATACTCTGGACTACCAGTAACATGTATGAAGTCCCATTCTCTGGCAAATTTCTTTAACAATTAACTGGTGAACTGCGTACCATTGTCAGAGGTTAATGTCTGTGGACTGCCATGGACTGAGAAATAGCATTTCAACCTGGTAATGACTGTAGTAGAAGTTAGATTAGGTAGTAGATCGATCTTGAACCAATTTGAATAAGCGTCTTCCAGTACTAAGTAATGTTGATTGATCCATTCAAATATGTCAGGATCTACAATTGACCAAGGTAGATCATGAATTGAATTAGCTGAAGTGGCTATGTTTGTAAATGTGCTTTAGTACTATTACATACTGAACAGTAAGAAATTATTCTATCAATGTCTTTTCCTGGAGAAGTGAAAAATACGACTCCTTTTGCTCTTCTCATAGTAGATTCAGAACCCAGGTGACTATGATGCAAAATCTGGATATATTCTTGTTGTAAAGAAGCAGGAACAAACAATTTTTAGGACCTTTGAAAATAATGCCATCTTCCATAAACAGCTCATCTCTGTAAGGAAAGTAAGTTGTACTTCTGTTGGTACACTGGATTGCTTTGACAGCCATCCAGCACTGATATAGTGATTGAGCTTCTGCAAAACTAAATCAGTCATTGTATGATCTCATAGCTCATCAAGTCTCATGGTAGAAAATGTACATACTTCCATGACATCAAAGTCAAAATTCTTTCCTCAAGCTGTTCTGTTGTATTCCTGGTCAGTCTGCATAAGGTATCAGCCAGATAAAGAAGTTTGCCTTTCTTACAGACCTTTTTAAAGTTGTACTTCTGCAATTTCAGCATCATTCTATGCAATCTTGCTGGAGCTGAATGCATAGGCTTCTTTAAATTAGTAACCAAAGGTTAATGATCAGATTCAATCTGGATTTCTCAACCATAGATATAGTCATGAAACTTAGAACATGCAAACGCTATTGTCAAAAGTTCTTTCTCAATTTGAGCATATTGCATCTTAGTCTGGGTAAATGTTCTAGATGCACAGGCTACTGGCTTACCTTCTTTAAAAATAACTGCACCTAAACCAAATTTTGAAGCATGACAGGCAAGAGTGACTGGTTTGTCAACATCATAATATGTTAATGTTGGAGAGGTAACAATTTTCTGCTTAAGAACCAAAAATGCTCTCTGCTGCTGGTCTTACATGTGACCTCTCTCAAAGGCACTGTCAATTTGCCTAAGTAATTGACCATACCGAGCAAACATTGTAGAGCTTGCGCATTGTCTGGTGCTGGCATTTCAAGAATGACTGTTTGTTTGGACGGGTCTAATCTCAAGCCCATACCTGTAACCAAATGACCTACATATGTAACTTCTGGAAGTCTGAATATGCACTTCTGAGGATTGAGCTTTAAGTTCACGTCATGTGTTCTGTCTAGAACTTTCTTAAGATTTCTGTCATGCTCTACCTCACCATTGCCTCCAACCAATATATCATCTATTATTATGGCACAAGGATAACCTGAAAAAATTTGCTCCATTGTGTGCTGAAAGACATCACTCGCAGAACTTATTCCAAATGGCATTCTGAGGAATCTATAGCTTCCAAACGGGCTACTGAATGTAGTCAGTAATGAAGACTTGCGATCAAGCATCACTTGCCAAAATGAACTCTTTGCATCTAAGAGAGAAAAAACAGTGGCATTCGGTATCAGGGCTGCAATCTCTTCAACTGTACGCATGGGATGAATGTGGTCTCTTCAATGCTTTGTTCAACTCTCTTGGGTCAGTACATATTCTGATTTCATCTAAGCCTTTTTTATGAGCTGCTAACCATTCAGTAGGTTCTGTAACTGGACAAATTACACCTTGTTACACCATTTTGTCCAACTGAGCTATGACCATATGCTGCACAGCTATTGGAACTCTTCTTAGTGGTCTAACCACTGGATTCATTTCTGGGTCTAATTTCATGGAATACACAAATGGAAGTTTGCCCAATCTGTCATCAAAAACTTCAGCATGCTCTGAAAAAATAGTGAAGCTGGAAGTAGGACATCTGATGAACTTCTTTGGTAAAACAAAGCAGAATCATTTTTAAACTGTCTCTGAGTCCCAATAATGATTGCACATGTCTTCAAACCACATAGAATAGGTTATAGCAGTTTTTGGCCACATAACAGTAAAGCACTACTGAGCCTTCAGTTTGACTTTCTTCACCTCCATAAGCTACAAGTTTCACACAACTAGTCACATTTAGTTGTTCACCAGCTCTGATCCTTGCAAAATTATCTGCAGACATGACATTACACTTTGAACTAGTGTATACTTTGAGCTTGGTGGATTTGCCATTGATCCGGACAGTACAGTACAGAACACTTCACTTCTTGCTAATAAATCTACTGCATCAATCTTTGCACCAATTACTGACACACCATCTAAACAGCAAGTGGACTATTGCAGGTATATTTGATTAACTTGCTTTTTTTATGTGACCCTTTTCTGTAACTGTGCGAGGCTTACTCGATTTACAAAATCTTTGGAAATGCTTCCATTTCTGACACTGATGACACTGTTGAGCAAATGCCATGCACTTTTCTCTTCTGGACTCATGTCTGGCACCACAATTGCAACAGTTAACAATAAAGCTTGATTTGGATTTTGCTGATTCATTCTTATGCTGTACCAAGCAATGTATGTTTTGCAATAGCTACCCTTGGTTTTGCACTGAGCATGCTCCTTTAACTGTACTGTTCTTGGAATGTGCTAGAAGACTACAGGTTTTGCTTGGAAGTCCCACAGGGGCTGCTGCTGCCACGTGTGTAGGCTGCTCTTGCTTGTCACATGTTGCATGCTGTCTACACGAGCATGTTCGTGTGCCTTTCCATAACCTCATGAATCTGAAAAATCTTAATAGTTTTACTTAGCATTAAATCACTGTCACGAAGCAAAATCTTTCTCACAGCAGCATTATTAATGCCACACACAAGTCTGTCCTTTATCAATTCATCCTTTAAATGACCAAACCTAGATGTTTTAACTTTGTTTCTCAGGTCAGTAATGTAAGCTGCAAAAGTCTCCCCTTGCCTTCTCATGTAAAACAAATGCCTCTCTAGTGTAACATTAGTCTGGGGGTTACACATTTATCTGAATTTGTGCTTCAAACACTCTGGGTCCTCTCTTGATTCAGCCTGCACAATAACACAACAAGTTTCTCCTTCACCTTCATACACTGCTGGTGCATAGACAAATGAATGCTCCCTTTTAATGGTTTCTGACCCTGCTAGGTTCAGAAAAATGAATGCTCTGGTACATGCATCTTTATCAGAAAAAGCTGCTTGTATAACTATATTGTATTCTTGCTGAAATATTCTCCAGTTCTCTGCACTGTTCTGATCAAACACGAGTGGTTGTGGCTTGCAAAATCTGTCTGCCATATTGACATATTTCAGTGAAAACTCCTGCAACTATGCATGAATATACACGCTTGTACATACATGTATATATATGCTTGAAATTTATGCCAGTACTTGTAACAACACAACGAGCCTTTGGATAACTGAATTTCATGAAATAAGTTTCCTGGACACTGCAACACTTTGAAATCTCTTTACTTGAATGTAAAACCACTGGCCTTGAAATTATTTTACTATATGAGCTGTTTATCTTGTAAAGGCAATAATGATAAAGTCATTTATCATCATCTTGCTGTAGAAGTTTTTATCTTGTAATTGGTTTAATGCCCAAAGACATTCATCAACATTTTTTGCTGCCAAAGTCATTTATCGTTATTTTAAGAAACATTTCAAACAACTTCACAGTGTGAATAAACTGAAGAATAGAAGCTGAGGGCAAGAAAATCTCAAAGTAATGGCACTTTGCAAATAAACTATTTTCATGTAATGGCACTTTGCGAATAAAAAGTTTCGAAGTAATGGCAATTTGCAAATAAACTGTTTTGAAGTAATGGCACCTTGTGAATAAACTGGGCAGAAGAAGCTCAGAATGAGAAACACCTCAAGATAACTGCACTTTGCGAATAAATAGTACACAGCACACTGAAATTTCTCTAAAGTGGCTGCACTTTGCCAAACAACTCTGTACAGTGCAAGAGACAATGTAATGTCGGCACTCTGTGAACAGACACACCCCAGACAGCTTTTCAAAATAGCTTCACTTGACTGCACTTCATGAAATCGTTGCACTGTGCATACAACAAACTCTCCGGAATAAATGCACAGCAATAAGCACACACTGTAAGCACTTTTACACACTTTGAGATACTTCAAGACAATTAGAAGTTATGTACTCACCATAACGTTCCATCTGAGTAGGTGTATTCATTTGTCTGCAACCTGTGGGTTATGGATCCGATATTGGATCCGAACCAGCATGGTTTTCCAGCTATGGATCCGAGCTCTCAGCTCCTCCCCTCACCCATAATGCCCTGCTCTCCCTACATGACCTCAGATCGAGTTTGCCAACAAAAGAAATACCCTAAAAAGGGTAACACATAATATGCAGGAAACTGATAAGGCCAGGGGGATAGGAGGGCGGGATGGTTGCAGACAAATGAATACACCTACTCAGATGGAACGTTATGGTGAGTACATAACTTCTAAATCTGAAGTAGGAGATTCATTTGTCTGCAACCTGTGGGACAGAGTCCCCAGCTACCAAAATCTTGGCCGGCCATCATCGAAGGATATTCCGGAGCACCGCGGAGCCAAAGGATGCTCTACCTCTAGATGTAATATCCAACTTGTAGTGGGAAATAAAGGTATGAGATGAAGCCCAAGTGGCTGCTGAACAAATATCATCCAGAGGAATCCTAGCTTTAAAGGCCGCTGAAGTAGAAACTGACCGGGTTGAATGGGCATGTACTCCCTCCGGTGCAGGCCTTCCAGAAGCTTGATAAGCCAATAAGATGCACTGCGAAATCCAGCGTGATAATGAGACTTTGGAAATTGGCTTGCCCAAATTGAATTTAGCAAAGGAAATAAACAACTGGTCGGATTGCCTATGACCAGCTGTCCTGTTCAGATAAAATCTAAGTTGCCTGTGAACATCTAAGGAATGTAACTTGTATTCACCTTTGTTTTGATATTTAGGAAAGAAAACAGGGAGGTTAATGGATTGATTAATATTTGCTTCAGAAGCTACCTTAGGAAGAAAGGACGGGTTGGTCCTGAGGTATACACGGTCCGGATGAAAGACCAAGTAAGGAGGCTTGACTGATAAGGCTTGAAGTTCTGAAACTCTCTTGGCTGAGGTAATGGCTACTAAAAAGGCCGTCTTGAAAGATAAAAATTTCAGATCTACCGCCAAGCAGGTTCAAGGGGAGCGGTCAAGGCCTGAAGGACCAATGAAAGGTCCCAAGGAGGAACCACTTGCTTTACAGGGGGTCTGAGAAGAAAAGTACCTTTTAGGAAAATCTTACACAATTTGGCAGACATCAGTGGACTGGAGTCTTGACCAATATGATAATGAGAAATTGCCGCAAGTTGCACTTTAACCGTGGAACTGCTGGCACCATCATTAAAAAGAGTGGTTAAGAAGTCAAGCACCAGAGGAAGGGGAACTGTGAAGGGGTTTAGACCTTGCCGCTCCACCCAAATGGAGAACCGTTTCCACTTGCTGTGGTAAACTTTCCTGGTAGATGGTTTATGAGCCGCTACCAGGATGGCCTTAACTGGAGACGAAATACCGGGAGTCCTGATCAGGAGTGGAACTGGAGCAGCCAAGCAGTCAGCTTCAGGTTGTCCAGATTCGGGGTTGATAGATGGGATGGGCGAGATATCAGATCCGGAATGGGATCTAGAATCCAAGGAGGATTCACCGAGTGAGACCTTAGGAAGGGGAACCAGATCTGTCGAGGCCAGAATGGGGCTATGAGAATCATTCTGCACGCCAACCGAGAGGCTTTCTGAAGAACTTGGAGCATCAGAGGCAAAGGGGGGTAAGCATAAAGAAGACCGGGGGGCCAAGCATGCACCAGAGCGTCTCTTGGGGTATCTCCGGGAGGAGGGATTAGAGCGAAAAAATTGTCGCACTTGGTGTTTGAGGGAGACGCAAAAAGATCGCAACAAGGAGTTCCCCACCGTGCGAAGATGCATTTCGCTACCTGAGCATTGAGAGACCACTCGTAAGGGGAGAGAATGGTGCGACTGAGTTTGTCCGCAAGGATGTTGGACCGACCCGGAATATGCGTTGCAATGAGAAAGCGGTTGGTGGAGATTGCCCATTCCCACACTCTCATGGCTTCTCGACAAAGAGGGTAAGACCTGGTTCTCCCCTGTTTGTTGATATAGCAGACGACAGACATGTTGTCCGACTGAATTGCAATAGTTCCCAAGGGAAGAAAGGCCTGTAGTGCTTGCAACGCTAAGAGCACTGCTCTCATCTCTAGAACATTGATATGCAGTAAGGTCTCGGAATCGTTCCACATGCCTTGGACCGTCCGGCCTGCAAAATGCCCCCCCACCCGAGGCGGGAGGCGTCCGTGGTCACCGTGGCGAGAGGGGGAGAAGCACAAAAGGGGCGGCCTCCGTGGAGATCTGGTGAGTGGAGCCACCACAGGAGGGACCGCTTGCAAGCCTTGCTGATCGCAATGGGATGATGCATAGGAAGAGCAAGATAAGACGACTGAACTAGGAGTGTCCATTGAAGGACCCGCATATTGAACCTGGCGAGAGGAAGAAGAGCTATCGCTGCTGCCATGGACCCTAGAGCCCTCAGGACCAACTCCGCCGGAACTGAGCTGGAGTGGAGAATGGCCCGCACCTGGAGCTGCAGATTCTGAATTCTGTCCGCAGTGAGGAAGGCACTTAACTCCTGTGTCTAACCTGGCACCTATAAAATCTATGAACTGCGAGGGGCTAGGTTGGACTTTCTGTATTTATTGTGATGCCCAGACGGGAGCTAGATGGAGAAAGGAATCTCGCGCCAATAACAGTAGATGCCTTGTTGGAGCGGTGAGAAGCCAGTCGTCCAGGTAAGGGAAGACCTGCACCCCTGAAGCCTCAGGTGGGCCGCTACCACTGCTAATACCTTGGTGAACACCCTGGGGGCTGTGGTGAGACCAAAGGGAAGGACCCGGAACTGGTAGTGACTGGCTCCCAGCCGGAAGCGGAGAAACCTCCTGGAGCGCCTGTCCATTAGAATATGGTAGTACGCGTCCTTGAGGTCTATAGAGCACATCCAGTGATTTTCTCCCAGAAGGGGGAGAATAGACTGTAAGGTAACCATTCGGAACTTCTCCTTGGGAACTGCCAGGTTCAAGAGTGAAAGGTCTAGAATTGGTCTTAGATCCCCCATCTTTTTTGGCACTAAAAAGAACCTGGAGTAGAACCCTGATCCGATCTGGTCTGGGGGGACGGGCTGGATGGCTCTTTTCTTTAGCAGATGGCCAATTTCTGCTAAAGCGGCCTCCCTCTGACCGGGTGGAACGTCGGGGAGGGACTTCAATTTTGGAAGGTGATGAAATGGGATGCGGTATCCTCTGGATATGATGCGGAGGACCCAGCGGTCTGATGTTATGGACTCCCATGCCGCTAGGTGCTCCGAAAAACGTCCCCCGACTGCCTCCAGAGTGGAGCAGCTGGGCAACCCTTCAGGGCTGCTGCTCGGGCCATTCAGAGAAGGGTTCTCTGGACCCGAAGTTTCTGGGAGCCCCTCTGCCCCTGGGGCAGCGTCCTCCCTGTCCTCCTCTGCCACAGAAGGACTGGTTGTCCGGAGCGGGTTGGGACTGCTGCGACTTCCGGAACCACATCTTCTTCTGGCCCTTTTGGTTCCTAGAATAGGGCCTCTGGGGCACAGAGAAGCAGATTCCGACGGCAGACAGCGTCTTCCCGTCCTTTTCGCTCTGGGTCAAAGTATCGTGAACAGATTCGCCAAAAAGGGCAGAACCATCGAAGGGAGCGTTCGCAAATGACGCCTTGAAGGGCTCCGTGAAATTGCAATGACGGAGCCAGGCCTGACGTCTAGTAACTAGGCCTGTCCCTGCGGCTCTAGTGGCTCCCTCCGTAGCATGGGACAGTTGCCGCATAGAGGTATTAGTCACGGACCTGAGAGTGGCCATACGGGTGGAGTGCAACAATTTGTCCTCCTCCGACATGGACTCTGGGGGGGATGCAGCGTATTCCTTGATAAGATCGCGCTGCATCCTAATCACATGTGCCAGGTAGTTCAGCGCCCTCACTGAAAAGGTCGCTGAACTAAACATCCGCTTCCCCAAGCGGTCCATCATCCGAGACTCCTTGCTCGGGGGGTGGACTGAGGGGCTCTCCTGAGCAAGTTCCCTCTTGGTGGCTGCCGCCGTCAACATGGCATCTACCGGAGGCCCTTTACTCCAGTGGGCACGGTCAGCTGGGGGACTAAGTATAAGGTCAGGCCTTTTTGGGATTGGCTCCACGGTGTCTGGATCCTTCCATGCCCTGGTGGTAATCAGGTCCACCAGGGGGTCAGCAGGAGGTGACACCCAAGAGGTAGATGGGCCCACTTCAAATGCCTCCAAGAACACGGACTCGTCCGAGGAAGACTTGGGGGCAGACCACCCCCCCTTATGCGAAGCATTTCCATGATGTCTCCAAAGGAGACATCCTCGGGGGGTGATCTTGGGGAGCCTTCCCCTTCCTCCAAGTCCGTGTCTTCTGTGAGAGACTCGGGGGAGTCTATGTGCCTCCTTTTGCACATATGCTTGCAAGGGGCATCATCCGGGGGGCTGTCAGAAGATCCCTCGCAAGCAGTGTCATGTTCCAAAGGAACAACTTGGGGCAAGGGAGCGGGCTGTCCCAGTGGCCGGATGGTGGAAGCCTGGCCCAGTGCAGATGGAGCGCGGGACGGAGCCGAAGCAAGTGCCTGGGGTCCGGAAACCCTCAACAGGGCCCTCTCCACTACATCAAAAGCCGAGGGGGGAGCTGACCTCGACCAAAGGATCCGATAATCGGCTCCCCCAAGAGTGGATCGGAGCCGGCACCAAAGCACTCGGATCCGAGGGGACAGTGCGCTCCGACACGGACGGAGCCGAAGGAGCACTGATCCCCCCGGATCCGAAGCTCGGATCCAGGCTCCGAGAGGTCGGATCCGAAGCACTCGAGGGCAGGGTCGGATCCGAAGTACCCAGTACTATCGACACCGACCCACCCCCGGCTCCGAAGCTGCTCGGCTCCAACTGCTCCGAACCCGGGTAGCGGGTCGAGAAGGAGCCATAGGTTTAAAGAAAGGGGTCGAGCTCCCCCCCAGAGGGGGGGGGGGAGGCAAGAGCACTCCCATCTGCATCTGGGCCTGGATGAACCTTCTCATCATCCGGTCCAGATCAGCATCAGATGAACTGTACGTAGATCTCGACGAAGCTACCGAGGTAGGCCTTGAGTGCCTCCTCGATAGCCTCGACGGAGATCGGGTCGCCTCCTCCTCAGGTCCCAGTGAAAAGCACACAGGAGACCAGAGCCGAGGAGGGGGAGAACCAGCAGATAAGGAGGCCGGAGGAGAAGCCCGCTTGGCAGGCGGGGCCGAAACAGAGGTCTCGGCCCGCCGCTTATGGTGCTTCTCCCTCCGGTCCTTCTTTCTTTCCTCCCTCTCTTCCAAACCACTAGAGGGAGGTTGAGTCCCAGGTGGAGGAGGGGGAGCCGGAGAGGAGGGAACCGTAGACACGGTACCCCCCGAAGGAGCGGAAGCCGGAGCCGAGTCCGGGGGCAAAAGTCCCGCCAGGACCAGCTTAGACCTCCGCTCCTTCAATGCCCTGGGGTTGAACCCTGCACAAATGGAACATCCAGAAGTGAGGTGTTCAACCCCAAGGCATCGAACGCACCGAGTGTGGACATCAGCAGGAGAAAGCTTATGGCCACACTCGGAGCACTTCGAAAAAACAGCCTTAGGTGGTTCAGACATCCTAAAGACACTAGTTTTTTTTTTTTTTTTTTTTTTTTTTTTTAATTAGTCTAAAAACGTAAAGGCTAACTAGCCAAACAAACACAGGCCCAAACACACACTACGCACCAGCGAGGGGAGGGAAACTAAAAGTTATAAAAGTTAATAAAACTAAACAACTTTAAGCTATAATAAGGGAAACCTATAACTTTCACACAAACTGACTGAAAAAAACTTAAATTTAACACTTAAATTAGCAGTAATAAACACTTAGCTGTAGAGCTCTCAAAAACCAATCTGGTCACCAGCGCGGCAAACTAGATCTGAGGTCATGTAGGGAGAGCAGGGCATTATGGGTGAGGGGAGGAGCTGAGAGCTCAGATCCATAGCTGGAAAACCATGCCGGTTCGGATCCGATATCGGATCCATAACCCACAGGTTGCAGACAAATGAATCTCCTACTTCAGATCTCTAGTTATGCTATTCAAGGTTTCAATCAATACAAAGTAGTTATTTGTGTCAAAACACAGTAATTTGCCAAAGCACATGCAGTTGCCTTTGCTTTACTTATACTCAATGTGCCCTTTTCTACCCTTTCTGTTACAGTTGTTTCTCTCAGTGAATCTCTTAATGTGCCTTTTATATCCTTGTGTTATACTTGTTTTTTCTCATTTAATCTCTTTTCATGCCCATTATACTTTCTTGTGCTCGTTTTAAATCCAGACATGCTCGTTTTACTTTAAACATGCTTGTTTTACAATTATGAGGTAATTTTGAAACCTTTATGTACTTTTGAAATGCTCGTTTCATCAAATAACTCAGTTTCAAACATTTTGTCTGATTAATGATTTCTTTTCTACTTCTTGTTTACTTAATAAACTTTCCTGTGCTATTTGTTTGCTTAACAATATGTTTTGTGCCCTAGTAATGCTCTGTTTAACCTTTTTTAATAAATAAATCATTTGTCTGCTCTCATTACCTTTAACTTGTTTCTGTCCCTTTTTTGCTCCTGGTTTGCCTTCGCCATTACCTCTGCACCTCGTGGCTCTGAAGAATAGTCTTTGTTATCCTAGTTCTGACACCATGTCACTCACCAGGTCAGGATAAAACAAGTGAGCACTATGGGTTCTTGTTGAAGCAGTTTTATTGTATGCAAACACATCATAAATGCGGTTAAGTAACTTTATCTTATAAACAGATTAGCTATCATGCACATAGATGTTAACATTCTGGCTGCACCTTCAAAATGGCACTGAAGCTAACATTTGCTTGGTATTTATATGCACACACAGATCTTGGAAATGCTTCTTAAAGGTACAACACACCTGTTATTCTACAATTCATGTCGGTACAAATGATCTCATCGCCAAGGACTCTCTGACCATTAGTAGGAAACTTACAGCCCTCTTAGATAGGACATATTTTTTACAAGTCACATACAGAAAGGACAGTCATGTCACCATGAATGAAAGATCTTTGGGTAAATGTTTACAAGAAAAAAATGTACAGTTTTAAAAAATGGAAATGTGTACAGCATCTGACCTAATTCTGGGCACAAATGTATACAGACGGGACACTCTGCACTTGTCAAGATCACGGAAGAGAACTTTTGCAGCAGACATTTTGCAATAGTTGACTAACACAAGACAGGATTTTTGCCACGTTAAAAATTTAACAGTTCACAGATATCAACACTTGATACATCTCTGATGGCTGTTAATGCTAGGTGCATTAATAATAAAGTTTTTTTTTTTTTCTTTTTGTTTTTTTTTTTTTAATTGAAAAATTTCCTACGTTCCCCATAAGATTTATGTTGCTAATGTTTCTGAAACATTGCTGAAGAGCAATTACTGGAAACCAGTTCTGTCAGGGTATACATTTTTGTACTGTAACAGACATTCTAACAAAAAATCAGGTGGAGATGTTATGATAACAACAATACTGCATATTGTGTAACTGTGTGAATAAAGACAACCCTGGAACATATAACAATTGCTGAAGTGTAAAGACCACCAAAGTCAAGTGCTGATGACCTAGAGAAATTCTTACATTTCTAGCAAGAAACATAAGAGGGATGAATAATAGTGGCTAGGGACTTAAAATAGTGGCTAGGGCCTTACATTTACCAGAAACAAGACTGGAATACTATTGATTCAACAAAATTAGTAAGGGAATTATTCACAACATATGTTCAGGAACAACAATTGCCTCAGACTGTAAAAATAACTACCACGGAACGGAATATACTAGACATTGTTTGTGTTCTTAAAGAAATTACTGTTACATCATATCTAGTTTTACCCTCCATTGATGTGCAGTGATCATATGATTATAAAGGTTAACATGTTACTAGATAATTCTGCCAATCTGAAATATAAACAAATCCACAGAAGATTAATAACATTATATGGAAGCAAAACATTCACTATGTAAAACTAATTAGAGGGATGTGTTCAGTGGAAAAATGCAGAAGGAATGTGGAAAACTCTGAAAGAGAAATTGTTTGAATGCAAAAAAAACACATTTAACAACAGGATCTAGGATGATATATTTCCATAAGAATAAGAAACTTAAGGTGAGAGACAAAAAAAATATAAGAAATGGAAAAGAGGTTGAGCTACAACATGGAAAACTGAAATAAACAAGCTGGACAAACAAATTAAGCATAGTGTTTAGACAAGATCAAGAAAAAGTTTAAAAAATTAATATAAAGATATTGAGCATAACAGGAAACTATTTTATATATACATAAGATATGGAAGGGTTAAAGACATATATAATTGATAAACAGTGTGTAGATTGTAAAATTTATTCTCAGACACAACAGATACACTTACAAAATGTTATACAAAACAGTTTGGCACTACAAACAGGGTGATAAGCTAGTTACACCAGGTAACCTCAGGTACTGAAATCAAATTAGACTATATTGAAAAAGAACTATGCAAACTGGATTAAAACAAAGCAGAGGGAGGAGACAGAATTAGTAATAATGACCTGTGACTACTTCAGCAAGAAGTTTCCCATTATATCCATTATTTACTAGGTTATATAAATATGGGGAGATTCCTCAAGATTGGAGACATGCGCTTATTAAAGCTATCTTTAACGGCAAAGGGAGTAGGACAAACCCAGAGTCACACACACCCTTAGGTCTACTTTCATTTTGTGGAAAGATAATAGAGAAAGTAATACGGGATAAGTTATTGTCAGAATTGGATAGGTTGGGACTTGAAACCATATATCAGCATGCATATGTTGAAAACAGATTTACTATCACCTGTAACATGATGTTCTGTAACAATATAATAACAGTTATGAATAAAAACTTGTGCTGTGATATAATTTATATAGATTTAACTTCAGCATCTGATATGGTCATACACAAAACAATGATCAATAAATTAGAACTAGGTATTGCTGTACTCTAAGATGGATTAGGACATGGCAAGTATCATATGGATGTTAGATGTTAAAGTCCCTGCAGCACAATGACATGGAGGCCAGTGCCACATGGCCCAAATATATATATATATATATATATATATATATATATATATATATATATATGGTTCCCCTTCACAAAGTCGAACGGCCACAATGAAAGTCATATGGTCGAGACCATATGCTCAAAATTGTGGAAGCTCGACTTTGTGAATGGGGAACGGCATACAGAGCAGAACGGGAGCTTTCCTTTTCTGCGCTATAGTGTGATCTCGGAGTTGGAATAAATAAGTAGCGGGGGGGTGTGGGGCTTGCCCCCTGCAGAAACACTTTGCTGTGTTACGTTTTTCTGCTTTTCAGCTCCCTTTCATGAAGTCGAGCTTCAGAAAATCGAGCATATGGCTTCGGCCATATGCATTTCAAGTTTCTGAACATTCGGCTTTGTGAAGGGGAACCATATATATATATATATATATATATATACACACATCCTTTTTGCATCCTCAGAGGTCCAGAGCAACATGGTTCTGAGCCAAATCACTTTTAGATTGCATTCAGAAAACAGCAAAGTGTATTAAGTACATAACTCTGAATCAGACCTAGCCATAACCATCAAAACCCAAGAAGCAGTGGAATAAGCATCAGAGCATTATAAACTATAACTGACAAAACAGATCATAATCTAGGTTTGAAAGAGGGTGACAAATATTTCAGAAACCATGGCAAAATAGTATTAGACAGCATCATTCTTGAACTGGAACCAGAGCATATATAACCGCCAATATGAATTGGCTCAGAGGAAAACATTGAACCAAAGTGATGTAGTCCTGCTTTACAGGTGGGACAATCCCATGGAAAATGAACCATACATAAAAAAATCACCACTGCCTTAAATATTTATGGAAACTAGTAATTTATTATACAATAAGAACAGAAATAAAAATAATAGACTTAGCACTTTCGCCCATCATACATTAGGGCTTCATCAGAGTAAATCAATTAAAATTCAACTATAATTTATAATCCTAAAATTAGTCACATGATCTAAATCAATTCCACTAAAAGAATTAAACCAGTAGCAATCTTGTATTAAAGGAACAGGACCTGTTGTAATATTAATTACCAATAGTGCTAGTAAAATGAAATGGGAGCTATATATGAACTTTGAAGCCTTAATCCATCCATCCATCTATCCTCAACCCCTTTTTCAATGTTGCACATGGGGCCGGGGTGTCACCAACACTGACAATCATCTCGTGCCAAGGTTTACACCACCGGGTGGCTACCCTTGCTGCGGTAGTTCATTTGTACCATTCACTCGTGTACACATACACACACACACACACACACACACACACACACACACACACCTATGGCCAATTTAGAGTGTCTGTTCTGCCTACTGCATGTCTTTGGAATGTGGGAGGAAACTGGAACACCTGGTGGAAACCCACATGACCGCAGGGAGGACATGAAGGCTCCTCACAGAAGGCACCCCAGCCAAGAATCGAACTAGAGAACCTCTTGCTGTGAGATGACAATGCTAACTGCTACCCCATCGCTACATAACAGTATAAATTCACTTGTCCATTCAAAAAAACATATTATATTAATGCTAAAATTTAATAATGTATAAGCTATCAATGAGAAATATGTAATAAAAAATGTGTAATAATACTATATAATGTGTTATAAATAAATAAATATAATTAATAAATACATATAATAAATAATTTGGGTAAAACTTCATCAATAAACCAGTTTAAGATTTTACAATAAAACCTGACCAACTAAATTTAAAATGTTTGCTATACAACAGGAATAGTTTATCCCAGGCCTGCATGGCATTAAATCTCAATTGCCATACTGTTTCCCTATATTTAAACAATTTTTTAAAGTCTTCACCTCTTGCATCCATTCTTACCCTATCAATAATAAAAAATAGAAACTTTTAAAATTTGCACACACCTTAGAATGCATGTATAGGGCATAGATTGTTTTTCTATTTTTAATGTTCCTTACATGTTCTGCTATTCGTTCATTTAATTTTCTAATGGCTTTACCCACATAGAAAGCTTGGCATGCTGTACAAGTCACCACATAAATCACCATTTTAGTACAGCAGTTACACTGTCCAGGGTACTGAATAATTCTATCGTAACCTGGTATTGAGACGTATGGACCATCATTAATATACTTACAATACTTGCAAAAATAACACTTTCACATTTTAGATTTTAATTTGTCCATTTTAATAAAACTTTGGTTTTATAAGCAAACTTTCAGGTTTGTGCCCCTTCTAAATGAAATTTGCGGTTTTGTAACACAACTTAGCCTTAAGATCAGAAGGAAACAATAAGTTCCAATATGTATTAAGTATATTAAGAACCAATGGAACATTCTGGTTGTATTGTAAAACCATTGCCCCATTCATTGATTGACTCAGTACAGGTAAATTAGAATTTGGATAATTGATCGTATGAAAATTATGCTTTCAAAATAGGGGCAGCTGTAGTATTGCGATTCTTCATAACTTCATTGCTATCTTTAATTAACATAAGTAATGGGTAATATCCTTAAACATGCCTAGCAAGGTAACTAGCTCATCCAAAAATTTCATATCATCACTGACCAACCTTAACAGTCTCACCATCTGGCCCTTTACCACACTTTGCTTCTGGTGGGTTGGTGACAACTATCTAAGTGCAATAAAGTATTTGAGTATGTCTTCTTACAAAATATATTAGAAAAGCAATTCCCTGTTCCAAGATCTTTGTAAATAAAAATGTCTAAAAAATCTATTCTGTCAACTTGTACTTTGTGTGTGAACTTCAAAAAACTAGTGGTACTATTCAAATATTCTAAAATATATAATATTTCTTGGACATTGTCCTTCTATAAAGTCAAAATATCATCCAAGAATCTTAAATATGTAACCACTTTTGTCATAATTCAGTAGGGAAAACAAAGTTTTTCCCATTCAGTTAAGACCAGGCTTGCATATATTGGGGCGGATTTTACCCCCATTGCTACACTTGAAACATGTTGATAAAATTTACATTCAAAAAATAAAAAATTGTTACTCAGAACCAAATCCATTAAATTAGCCAATTAGTTAATTTTAGTATTGGTAAATCAGTCAATACCAATAAAATGATTATGAAAACGGGTCCACCCCCAGCAACTGCAACATTGCCAGATAAAACCACTGCTATGGTCCGGTTTCTCCCTACAGTTATTGCAAGCCAAGAATAACACTTTTTAATAAAGATACCTACCAGACAAGTCTGCATAGGTGACTGTTTTTGTTATTAGATTTGGTCCTTAACAGTTACGTTTTAAGCATTGTGATTGTTTATTTACATTTCCCTTTACAGCACATTTGTTACTTTTACTAGTTATTTTGTAAACACTGTTTTGGCCGGCATGCACACCTGAAAGGGCTCCCCCCTCAGCCAACTATAGTATGTCTATTGCCACTGGGTGGCATAACTTAACAATATACTTGCTGTATCTTGTCCCAAATAGATCTGCCTCCACACTGAATACTTGTAGAGTAAGGCAAGTACCATTTACTTGGTGTATTTTGTCCCCCAGATAGATTTACCTTCCTTTGTTGGATTAGTTGTGCACCAAGGCCATAAAGTAGTGTTTCTGCAACTAACTGCTTACACTTCTAATTTCCTGCTTCTACCTCTTCCTTGCTTACACTTACATTACAGCTCCAGGGCTTCCACTTCTTATGCTGATTGCTTTTCTTTGCAGTCTTCTGTGAGGGTGCAGGACATACCTCTACCTGCTTTTTCTGGTTATACCTTCTCCACTTTGTATCTCCCTCCTCTAACTCACTCCTCCCCCATGCACATTAACTAGTCTATATTAGTGGGTCTCCTTGAGCGGCGCCATTTTGAAAGTTATCTTTCGGCCTGCTTGTGGTGAGGAAGCTTCCCCAGACACTTTTCAGTGTGCACACCTGCAAGTAAGTGCCTGCAAGTGTTTTAAGCTCTTCTCAAATATTTGTGGTGCACCTGGTTTAACAGGCATGTTTATGTTTTCCAACTGAAGTACTTAACTAACTTTATGTAGTCTACGGATCTACCTGACGTAGTGATTGCTTTTACTACAGAAACTATTTAATGTTACATAAGCTGTTATGCTCACAATAGTCTAAGGGACTAACTGAAGCTGTGACTGCTTTTATTACATAAACTGTTTGCTGTTAAATATGCTGTTATGCTTACAAGGAATTTGGCTAGAGACTTGTGTTATGTGATGCTCCTTAACTGGTTTTGACTGTTTTTTCAAGGGACTAACTAAAATAATGACTGCTTTTACTACATAAACTGTTTGCTGTTAAATATGCTGTTATGCATACAAAGGATTTTAGTTGCAGACTTGTGTAATGTAATGTTCCTTACCTGGTTTTGACTCTCTTATGAACCTGCCTACAGTATCCTTTCCCTAGTTACTTGTAGAAGCTGCGACTGCACATATTCCATTTACCAAAGCAGTGTTCTAAGTTGCCAGAGACAGAAATTCTTTTTCCCTGTTGGCAGCTGGCAAGCACCTTTGACCTCTATTGATCTGTTTTAGTCTGTATTATAGCAATAACCCACGCCTGGGTGTGGGTAATGCTGGATTTACCCACGGTTGGCGTGGTTTGGTCCCGAGGGCGAAGTCCGAGGGACCAAACAAAGCCAACCGTGGGTAAATACAGCATTACCCACACCCAGAAGTGGTTATTGCTATTATATGACATTATTTAAGAAAAGAAACTATTACTTTTCTTAAATAATGGCATAGTATAATGCCTGTTTACTGCCCTTCCGCAAATGTCTGGCATCCGCGGCAGTTCTGATGTACTGCGCCTGCGCAGTACATCAGAGCTGTGGCAAAAGCAACGGAGAAAGCAAGATCTCCGTTGCTTTTTACTGTTTTCACTATGTTAAATGGGTTTAACATAGCGAGACAGTTTTAAAATAAGCAACGGAGATGTCCGTTGCTTATTTTAAAACTGTCTCGCTATGTTAAACCCATTTAACATAGAACAATAAAAAGCAACGGAGATCTTGCTTTCTCCGTTGCTTTTTTTTTAAAACCTGTCTCGCTATGTTAAATGGGTTTAGCATAGCGAGACAGCTTTAAAATAACGGAGATCTCCGTTGCTTATTTTAAAGCTGTGTCGCTATGTTAAACCCATTTAACATAGCGAGACAGTGTTTTAAAAGTAGAGTTATACTAAGGGAAAAAAGTCCGGGCGACCGGACCTTTTTCCATTAGTATAACTCGATTTACAATGTGCACGCTGGCCAATCAGTGTGCACGTTTTGGGGGGGTCATGGTATAATACTTAACAGTACACCCTGCATAAGCGTGTGTTCTATGCTATCCTCAAATGTGTTCTAAGCAGTTATTGCCTACTGCACTGTTATTTTGAGAAAAGTTGACTGCATAAGTATGTGTTTTACTGTTGCTATAATATGATTTCTAACAGTTATCAAATCCACTACAAGCCCTAAGGTCAGCAGTCTGTACATTTATGGTCTGTTGAACTTCTATCTATCTCAGTCATTGCATGCTCACTCCACAGACACCACAGGTCCCCTTACAGCCTCTCTATGTTCCTTTATACCTCTCCTAACAACACGCATCCACACTCAGTCAGCTTACACTCACTCCTCGTATTTTACCATAACTGAGGTGTTGTGCTCTTCGTAATTACTAGCCCATATTCCTAACATCACTTGTTCTCTCTTTTTTACAGCACACTTGGTCTACCTGCATCATCGCAGCCTGGGTCCCCCCCACCCCCAGCAAATGCAACATTGCCAGATAAAACCACTGCTATGGTCCGGTTTCTTCCTATGGTTATTGCAAGCCAAGAATAACACTTTTCAATAAGGATACTTACCAAACAAGTCTGCATAGGTGACTGTATATTTACAGTTCTTGTTATTAGCAGATGTGGTCCTTAACAGTTATGTTTTAAACATTGTGACTGGTTATTTACATTTCCTTTTACAGCACATTTGTTACTTTCGCTAGTTATTTTTTAAACATTGTTTTGGCCGGCGTGCACACCTGTAAGGGCCCCCCCCCCCAGGCAACTATAGCTTTGTCTATTGCCACTGGGTGGTATAATTTAACAATATACTTGCTGTATCTTGTCCCAAATAGATTTACCTCCACACTGAATACTTGTAAAGTAAGGCAACTACCATTTACTTGGTGTATTTTGTCCCCCAGATAGAGTTACCTTCCATTGTATTAGGTGCACACCAAGGCCATAAAGTAGTGTTTCTGCAACTAACTGCTTATACTCCTAATTTCCTGCTCCTACCTCTTCCTTGCTTATACTTACATTACAGCTCCAAGGCTTCCACTTCTTATGCTGATTGCTTTTCTTTGCAGTCTTCTGTGAGGGGGCAGGCCAGATCTCTACCTGCTTTTTCTGGTTATACTTTCCCCCATTTTGTAAATCCCTCCTCTAACTCCTTCCTCCACGATGCACATTAACTAGTCTATATTAGTGGGTCTCCTTGAGCGGCGCCATTTTGAAAGTTATCTTTTGGCCTGCTTGTGGTAAGGAAGCTTCCCCAGACCCTTTTCAATGCGCCTGCATAAGTATAAGTAAAGTAAACTAGTACAATACAGCCAAAAAGACACATCTGGTGTAAACAGAAACAAGTGAAAAGATAAATTTGGTGTACAAAGAAAAGAAACAAGTAAGCCCAGGGATATAATTGGAGTTAGTGTTAGCCCCACTGCGCTCGGGCACACTCTGCTCCCCTCCCTGCCCACTATTCCCACCCGCCCTCACTAGTGCTACATTTCAACTAAACTTAGCCAATCCCCTCATGCTAACCACCAATCACTGAATCTGCCCCACCCCTGTACCCATTTCCTTCTCTTTCCCCATTCCACATCCTGTAAAGCACAGTCTTCCATCTAACTACCTTACAATCACAAACAACACCTCTCATCATCCACCACACCCACCCCATCCCAAGCAGATCTCTCACTCATGACCAAACCCAACCAAACCATGCCCAAACTACCCAAACCCACATACATACACCTCTTACTATTGCTCCTAGTTGTATCCGCCCTCCCACTGCTAACTTATATCACCAACCACCAAAACAACTTAATTTTATCCACATAACAAAAAAAACTACTTCCACTAACATTATTACAACACGCCCTTTTACTCAACTAGCTCCATATCACTACCAAACATTCTTTATTCACCACTATGCACACAGATTACAGCCATCACACTACCAGTCCCAAACAGCTAAAAAGAACTTTAAGACCCTAAACAAACTACTCAAACTCTATTTTTACCTCAGAACCCAACTCATTAGCTGCGGTGATATACACCCAAACCGAGGCCCACAAAATCTAGGAGCCCCAACCCTCAACCTGAATGATACCCTACTCCAAAGCGACAAATCCACGCTCCAGATTTTAAATTTAAATGTCAGAAGTATACTAAACAAAGTCCACGACCTTCATGCACTATTCTCCTTTTATCAACCTGAGATAGTCATACTAACAGAGACTTGGCTTAAATCAGGCAACCACAACAATGAAATCACTCCACCAGGTTACAATATAATTTGTAGTGATAGAATAGGTAAAAAAGTGGGGGGGGGGTTGCTATAGTGTATAAATCTCACCTCATCCTTGAGAAAATAGACATAACAACCTCAGACCTCGATAAAGTTGAACTCACTCTAACAAAACTAAAACTTAATGATAGTAAACACATAAACATCATAGGATGCTACATCCCTCCAGGCAACAATATCCCCATTACAGAAAAACTCCTAGAATGGATATCTAACTCCCTTCCCCAGGAAAGCATAGTATTAGGAGACCTTAATACTGACTGGCAAAACTGTTCCAGTCATAACCCACTCTCCCATATTAATCTTCATGGCCTAACCCAACTCATCACTTCCCCCACAAGAACAGACAAGAGAACCAAACAGCAATCCACTCTAGATTGGATACTCGTATCCCACCCATCACTGATACCCCCAGCAGGGTGTCTATCAGACACCCTGAGTGACCACCAAGCCACATTCTTACTCAGATCAAAATCACCACAACTAATCCAAATATCTACAAGCCTAATTAGAAATAAAAAACACTTTAACCGCTCCAACTTTATAAACAACCTAAAAATGTGCAACTGGACCCCCCTAAAAAACCTACCTCTTGATGAAGCTGTACTATATTTCAATACTATCTTCTTAAACACCCTTAACCATCACATCCCCTCCAGAACAACAAGAATTAAAACTAAATATGCCCCCTGGTTAATCCCAGACACAAAAACCCTCCTCAAAAAAAGAAAGAAGGCCTTGACCAACTACCTCAACAGTAAATCCCAGTTGAACAAACAAATATACGTTGAACTATGTAACAAAGCCAAAAAACTCACCAAAACAGACAAAATATCTTACTACCAAAACTTACAGGATAAGCACAGGAACAACCCACAAAAATTTTGGGCATTAATTAACTCTATTCTACAACCAGGTAAAACAACTACCCCAACCCCAAAAATAGATAACAACCAAGAAGACATCGCCACTCGATTTAATACATACTTTACAGAAACCATCCAGACCCTTGCAAACAACCAACCCTATGACAACATCCCCACCCCTGCAAATCCACCCCCCCACCCCAACTAACAATTGCCCCAAGTTCAGCTTCCACCCAGAACCAACCAAATCCATTGAAAAACTACTCCGCAAGCTCAAACCAACGTCTCTAGCCATAGATAAATTACCTGCTGAATACCTCCACCTGGCTGAAGAAGCCATATCATATCCTGTCTCCATCCTAATTAACAGATCCATCTCCGAGTGTATAGTACCCAAGCTATGGAAAATATCACATATCATCCCACTACATAAAGGGGGAACCTCCCTGGAACTCAATAACTACCGCCCTATAGCCATACTACCCCCTTTATCTAAAATTTTTGAGAGGGTAATACACAAGCAACTAATGAAATACCTCCTAGAAAATAATCTAATAGCAACACAACAACATGGCTTTAGACCCTTCCATAGCACCTCCACCGCATTAACAGAATTCACCAACATTGTCAATACTCACAGAAACAACAGACTCCTTGTATCTGCCACCTTCCTTGACTTGTTCAAAGGATTCAATATGGTTAACCACAATAAGCTCCTTCTTTCACTAGCAACTCTAAACCTTACCGCCCCTGCCATCTCCTGGCTCAAAAACTACCTAGAGGGAAGGAAACAAGCTGTTATGTGGCAAAACCAACTCTCCCCCTCCCTACCAGTCTCCCTAGGAGTACCCCAAGGCTCCATCCTGGGGCCACTTCTCTTTACCCTCTTCACCAATCACCTCCCAAACAGTATTCCTAAAGCCTCAATAGTGCAATACG